>NW_003852424.1:9516412-9533279 GCF_000181295.1 Otolemur garnettii
TTTTTTGCAGTTTTTGGCTGAGGCTGGGTTTGAACCCACACCTCTGGTATATGGGGCCAGCGCCCTACTCCTTTGAGCCACAGGTGCCGCTCTCTTTTCCTTTCTTTCTATTTTCTCTCTCTCTCTCTCTCTCTCTCTCTCTTTTTTTCTGTGAGACAGAGTCTCACTCTGTTTTCCTGGCCAGAGTGCTGTGACATCAGCCTAGCTCATTGCAACCTCAAATTCCTAAGTTCTATCCCCCTGAACTACTAAGTGAGACTAGAGGTGCCCACCACAATACCTGGAAATTTTTTTTTTATTTTTAGTAGAGACGGGATCTCACTCTTGCTCAGGCTGGTTTGGAACTCCTGAGTTCAAGTAATCCACCCACCTCAGCTTCCCGGAGCACTAGGATTACAGGCATAAGCCACCACACCCAGCCTATCTTGGGCATCTCTTCATGTCCATGCTTCCCATGGCAAGCACCCTCAATATATTTTAAGACCTGCTCTGGCTTCAGAGATGGGAGCAGACAGGTCATGTTATCTCCAACAGTCCTTCACTGACAGCATCCTAATGCCAGCCCAGGTCTCCCAGGGTGGGCAGACACATCCAGGTCCAAGGGGCACATAGAGGCAGAGATGTGCCCTGAGCGGTCTGCATTTCCTGAGTTTTATCCACAGCTGCCTTTCCTACAAGGACCTCTCTGTGGCAGGAATCTGTAAGTCAATACTGCCACGGAGAAGAATGCTGATTACTTGAGTATGTTGGTAGCAATCCACATGCAAAGGAGCCGTCTCTCACAGAACCTCTGGATGTGTCAAATACCAAAGTGATTAAACAAGGGAGCAGGACTGAGCCTCAGATGCAAGGAGGGTGCAGAAGGGTAGAGATTCCTCCCTGCATACACAATAACCTTGCAGGTTTGTTTCCAGGAGAAATACTCAAATAGAAGTGATCTCTCCAGGAGACTGTAACAGGATATAGTTTGCTGTCAGACCTCCATATTCCATGGAGATGCCTACCTGGTTCCTTAAGATATCTCTCTGGGGCTCAGCGCCTGTAGCACAGTGGTTATAATGCCAGCACATACAACGAGGGTGGCAGGTTCAAACCCAGCCCAGGCCAGCTAAACAACTGCAACAAAAAAATAGCCAGGTGTTGTGGTGGGTGCCTGTAGTCCCAGCTACTTGGGAGGCCGAGGCAAGAGACTCACTTAAGCCCAAGAGTTTGAGGTTGCCGTGAGCTGTGACACCACAGCACTCTACCAAGGACGATATAGTAAGACTCTGTCTCCAAAAAAAAGGATATCTATCTGGGCACTGGACCAGAAGGATGGCACCCAGCGGCAAGATTGCCTGTTTCAACAGTGACACTGTGTGGCAGGACCAGCAACAACAGCCAAAAACTCCTAGAGGCCGTGATTTTCCAGTTTTCTCTGATGGAGGTGACGGTGTCCTGGACGTTATCACAGAAGAGAGGGGAGCAGAAAAAGAAAAACAACCATTCTCACTATGAATAGGATGGGATACTGAGATGAGTTATGTATCTCAGGTGATGAATACTGCTTCCAGAGGAATAATGGAAGAGAAATGTGGGGGTCTATCATCTGTCCACTGTGGCTATTATAAAGTTTTCAGGCTGGTCTTCAGTGGTTATCTGGCTTTGGTGTGCTATGAAAGGCTTATCCCAGCAGATGGCAGAAGAGAACTGAGACGGGAAAAAACCAGCATGAACAGTGTGTTTGTATTTAATATGCACTGTGAGCTGGTTAAAGCGTCCACACCTTAACGTGCATTCCGAAACATTGACATCACAATCATTTCTCAACTCTCCTGATAAAGGTGGGCCTGGAAAGACAGGAGGGTAACCACTGTCATGTCACTGAGACCCGCTCATAGAGAGCAATCTTTACATGTCATGAGTTGTTCTAAGAAACAATAATAATAATAGAAGAACATTCATTCCCTGAGCACACCATGGTACTAGAGACCCAGGGATAAATACAAAATATACTCTGCCCACCCCCCAACCAGAGAGTTCACAGTCTCACTGAGATCAAATAAGAAGACAGCAGTTTGCATTTTCCGCGGGCCTACAATGACAGCCATTACCTGCCTGAGTTCAGGCTGCCGGCTTTAGCCTCTTCTCTGCACTTTGCTCTAGCCCCAGTCTCAAGTCCAATTTGTCATCTCTGCCCTGAGTTACTGCAACCACTTCCTCAGAGAGCCACCTCTGCTCTCATCCAGTTGGTTCTTGCCAGATTCTGCAATGCAAATATGATTATGCTGCACATCATCTACTTAAAAGGATTAAATGGCTCTTCAATGACCTCTCACCCATATCCTTAATCTTGTAGGGCTTTTGTGATCTGATCCCTGTTTTTCTTCTCTTGCCAGATCTCACCCGCTCCCACTGCAATCTACCCAAGAAATATACTTGCGATTTCCTAAATGCTTTTTATCCCCTCCTCAGTTTTTGCTCAAACATTTTTTCACTCTGCCTAGACTACCTGAAAACTAAAACTCAGTCCCTCCCACCTCCCCATCCTCC
The DNA here is from genome assembly GCF_000181295.1 of Otolemur garnettii. Taxonomy (NCBI): domain Eukaryota; kingdom Metazoa; phylum Chordata; class Mammalia; order Primates; family Galagidae; genus Otolemur; species Otolemur garnettii. Next base: position 9,518,945 of record NW_003852424.1, read on the forward strand.
TTAACATAGTTAGCTAATATCTATCCTTCAGGTCTATCCTTCAGGAAACACTCCCTGATTGTAGGGTTGGGTTGGAGCTATCAAGGTTGTGTTGAATAACCATCCTTGGTACTCCATAGCACACTCTCCTTTCATCCCCCTGGCATTTGCCATATTTTTTTTTTTGAGACGGAGCCTCAAGCTATCCCCCTGGGTAGGGTGCCATGGCATCACGCTCGCAGCAACCTCCAACTCCTGGGCTCAAGCGAGTCTCCTGCCTCAGCCTCCCAAGTAGCTGGGACCACAGGCGCCTGCCACAACGCCTGGCCATTTGGTTGCAGCCATCATTGTTGTTTGGCGGGCCCTGGCTGGGGATTCGAACCCGCCACCTTTTGGTGTATGTGGCTGGCGCCTTAGCCGCTTGAGCCCATATTTCTTTATAATATGCATACTTCCCCTATCTATTGTATTGTCTCTGAACCTTTGAACACAAGGACTTCCTCTTGCTCAACAATGTATCCCATTTCTTGGCATTGTTCTTTTTTTGTTTGTTTGTTTGTTTGTTTGTTTGTTTTTGAGACAGAGTTTCACAGTGTTGTACAGTAGAGTGCTGTGGCATCACAGCTCACAGCAGCCTCCAGCTCTTGGGCTTAAGCAATTCACTTGCCTCAGGCTCCCAAGTAGCTGGGACTACAGGCTCCTGCCACAACCCCTGGCTACTTTTTGGTTGTAGTTGTCATTGCTGTTTGGCAGGCCCGGGCTGGGATTGACCCTCTGGTGTTTGTGGCTGGCGCCTTAGACACTGAGCTACAGGCACCAAGCCATTTTGGCATTGTTCTTGGTACCAAGCTGTACTCAATCAAAATTAACTGAGTAATTTAATAAATAAATCATAAAACACAATTGATACCATTTGAGAAATTGTAAGACCCTTGGGGTATTAGGTCTCAGGAGAATAGGTCTTCCTGTGTATATCAGCCATATCCCTTTTCATCAAGAAGTTCTCGACCACACACACTCAAAATACGTTGTTTTATAATGCAAATATTCTTTAGATTTGGAGCAGTTCTGCTAGACAATCTTTTCATCCTCAGCAAAGGGGTTCTGTAAACAAGCCAGAAGAAAAGCATTTTTTTACTTTCTACACATGTCTTTTTGTGTCATCCCAGATGGTTAAAGTGCAAAGGCTTTAATGGAGGGACTACTTGCAGAGTTCCAGGTAAGGTTAAGGGAACAAAGTGTAATAAGATATCCAGAGACTCCCAAAGGTGAGAAGCTACTGCCAACCGTCTCCCCTTCTAGGGCCCTATTGAGACAGGAGAAAGGAATACTTATCAGAGCCCAGTGAGAGTAGGAACCCTGGCAGCGGAGCAACTTGGTAAAAGCTGTACTTAAGACACAGATACACCATGCCAAAGCAGGGAGGGAGCTAGGGAGAAATACCCTGACGTCTCACTCAATCCCACACTCTGATCTCCCTGTGGTGCTGCCCATGGCTGAACTTAAAAGCCAGTTGGCAGGCTCGGCACCCATAGCATAGTGGTTATGGCACCAGCCACATACACCAGAGCTGGCAGGCTCAAACCCAGCCCAGTCCTGCCTAGGCCTCCTGGGTGCATGGGCTCCAGTCTGGGAGGATCCAGGATCCAAAGGGAGTAGTCCAGAGCAGCCTCTGATCTGCAGCATTGTTTATAACAGTAAAATTCTAATAACCCACTTTTCCAATCTTTGTGAAATGAGTAAACCATATATTGTGATACTATATAGTAATTAAAATTAATAATTTGAAGCTGGCCCTGGTGGCTCACACCTGTAATCCTAGCACTCTGGGAAGCTGAGGTGGGTGGATTGCTTAAGCCCAGGAATTTGAGACTAGCCTAAGCAAGACCAAGACCCTGTCTCTAAAAATAGCCAGGCTTTATGGCGGGTGCCTGTAGTCCCAGCTACTTGGAAAGCTGAGGCAAGAAGATCACTTGACCCCAAGAGTTTGAGTCTGCTGTGAGCTATGAGTGCCCCATAGCACTCTACGAGGGGTGACAAAGTAAGGGTATTTATTTATAAATAAATAAAGTATTTATTTTGCATTTATATAAAGTATTTATAAATCTATAAAGTATTTAAAATAAATAAAATATTTGTAAATAATACTCTGTATTTATGTAAAGTATTTAAAAATATATAAATATATAAAGTATTTATAAATAATACTTTGCATTTATAAATAAAAGTATAAATATTTTTTATTTATAAATAAATATAAAATTTTATAGATAAATCTGATAATTTATAATAAATCTGATAAAAACAAAGTATTATTTATAAATAAATAAATAAATCTGATAATTTGTAATTTACAAAGGTAAATTTCAAAAAAGATAGCATGATGTCATTTATATACACTTAAAAATGAAAACAGGTTGGGCACAATGGCTCATACCTATGATCCTAGAACTTTGGAAGCCCAAGATGGGAGAATATCTTGAGGCCAGGCATTCAAGATCAGCCAGAGCAACATAGCAAGACCCATCTCTACACAACATTTTAAAAATTAGCTGGGTGGAGGCTTGGTGCCGGTGGCTCAAGCAGCTAAGGCGCCAACCACATACACCTGAGCTGGTGAGTTCAAATCCAACCTGGGCCTGCCAAACAACAATGACAGCTGCAACAAAAAATAGCCGGGCATTGTGGCGGGTGCCTGTAGTTCCAGCTACTTGGAAGGCAGAGGCAGGAGACTAGCTTGGGCCCAGGAGTTGGAGGTTGCTGTGAGCTGTGATGCCACTGCACTGTACCCAGGGCAACAGCTTGAGGCTCTGTCTCAAAAAAAAAATTAGCTGGGTGTGATGGCACGTGCCTGCAGTCCCAGCTACTCGGAAGGCTGGAGCAGGGGTATTGCTTGAGCTCAGGAACTTTAGGTTGCAGGGAGTTATAATGATAACGCTGCCTTGAGCAACAGAGCAAGAGAAGAGGCAAGGAGAGGGGAGGGAAGGCGGGGAGGGCAGAGGAGAAAAGAGGAGAAGAGAGGAATTGCCAAACTAAAACAAAGAGAAAAAAAAAAAAGATCATCTAAAAGCTACAGGATAATATCCAACTATCAAACTACTGAACTGGCAGCCTCGAGTACCTGTGTCCCAGAGATGTGACTTTTCTTAGATCTTGCCTTTCTTCCCCATGGAAGCCAAACTCTGCTTCCCACCCCACCCCCATCCCACCCCCAGAAGCTTCTATGCCAGAGACAGTTTCCTGCTCCGTCCCTACCGTCAGGAAACCACTAATCTTATTGGTATAAAATTCATGCTTAGAATTTGTTCTACCTCTTTCCCTGAGGAAGAAAAGAATCTTTTCTTTTACCTTTCTCCAGCCACATGGGTCTTAACTTGTGGTCCTGCCTCTCTGCTGTGTGCCCCTCCTTCAATAGCGCAGAGCTCAAGTTCTAGAGGGGAGGAATCTCTAAAGTAGTGGCCCGATGCCTCCTTCCTTCCCCTCCTAAGTCCCTCCCTGACTCAGGAGTCAGGGAGTCTTTCTCAGGAGCACTCGGCAGAGGTCCATGGAGAAGGTGCTAATGAATGAGAACGTCTCTGGTGTCCGGGGATCTCAAGATTTCTAAACTGTCACAGTAGCACATATTTAGCCTTTACCAGTTCATTAAAAATTTTAGTTGACTTCTTCCTTCCTACCACTCAAACACTCGGTCTTCCAACCTCCCATGCTCTGCCAGAGGGGACTCAGAGCGGTATCCTCTCTCTCCTTGGAGGGATCTGTCTTTCCTGGGATTTCAGGCAACTTAGTAACCCTCCAACGTCAATTCTTGAAGGGCTTTAAGAAAAGGTATGATTTTGCAGTTTATTCTTTTTTTCTTTTCTTGAAGGTAGTACTTTGTAAGCTTCCGATGTCCTCAGTGAAAGAACACTCTATCTGTATCTTTAATTCTTCATTTCCTAACTTAAAAGGTTTTAAAGGAAATCTGAATTAGCAAATGTTAAATCTGGTTGGCGAGTCCATGGCACGGCAAAGAGTGTCTTGGCTAAACGTACAATCATCTTGAGTAAAAACTTCACTTCCAACACACCGTTTGATTTTATGTGGCCAGGTGAGTAAGTTCAAGCCAATAAGATGCGAATGAAAGTGTTATATAAAACTTCCTGGAAGTCCCTGTAAAGAAAAAAGACATCCCAGGAACAGCAGAGCAGAGAGCCAGAAGTTGCTCAACATTGTCCCGGAGGATAACGTTGTACAACTGGTAAACCACCCAGATTGACCGCCTCCGTGTGTGTTTCACATGAGAGAAAAACAAATGTCTTTCTTGTCTAAGTCAATATTATCTCGGGAGATGAAGGGGAATCAATTCATATGGCCACCAAACTTAGTCCAGACTGCTACAGCTGGTGACATTTTATAATGATTTGTACTTTTCAGTATGTTTGAATTATTTCATAATTTAAACTTTTAACTAAAAGCAAAATGCATATCCAGTAAAAATATCCACAATGTAGAAATATGCCTTGAAGAAGAGAAATTGATACACTGCTTCTCTCTGGGTAGTAACATGCATGATTTTGGTTTTCTTTCACCTTTAACAGTGTCTATCCAAATTTTCCACAGTAGGCCAGGCATGGTGCCTCATGCCTATAATCCTAGCACTCTGGGAGGCTAAGGCGGGCAGATCCCTTGAGCACAGGAGTTCAACACCAGCTTGAGCAAGAGTAAGACCCCATCTCTACCAAAACCAGAAAAGCTAGCAGGGCATTGTGACGGGCACCTGTAGTCCCCAGCTACTTGGGAGGCTGAGGTAGAAGGAGCACTTGAGCCCAGGATTTGGGGTTGCTGGGAGCTATGATGATGCCATGATGGTGCCACTCTAGGCTGGCACATCAGACCAAGACTCTGCCTCCAAAAAAAAAAAAAATTCCACAGTGAGCATTATTTATTTAAATTTTGTTTGTTTTTCTGAAGTGTGGTTCTCCTCCTCTGCTAGCCCTGGTGTGCCATTTCTTCCAGGTTCCTTCGAAGACTCCTTCAGCATTTCCTGCCTCCATAGCACCTCTGGGCGATCTTCATCTTTCTTTGTGATTCTTCTCCTCCTGGCCACATGGAAGCCCCACTCTGAAACCAGAATCATCAATAAGTAAAGACTTTGACTTGTCTCTGTCTCTCTCCACATTTACCACTTCCTTCTTCTGCTCACCAAGGGGATAATCCGCCCCGCAACCAGTGACCTCTGAGGACCCCAAAGAATTCCTGGCTCTGGGCAGTGCCTATGGCTCAAGGAGTAAGGTGCCGGCCCCATATGCCAGAGGTGGTTCATTCAAACCCAGCCCTGGCCAAAAACAAAGAATTCCTGGCTCTTATAGCTCCAGTATTCTTTCTCAAAGGAAATATTAAGTATTTCCCAATGGTCTGGGGATAACAGGATAACCCCCAGGTACTCTATTATAGATCATAACTAACATTATCCTGGGTCCCTCAGAGACCAGTAGCTCCTGTCTCCTTGAATTCTGGATGATCTGCTATTTCACTGTGAGTTCCAAAACTCACTAAGAGTTTCGCAAACCCCAGAGTTTAGGCATATGTAGTCTTGTTTCCCTCTTTACTCAAGATGGTAAATTTTATTAACCTGGTAATGTTAGTTATCGATTGCTTCATTAAAAAATACCCCCCAAATTAGCAGATTAAAACAACACACATTTATTCTCACATAGTGTTGAATGGTTAGGGATAGAGTTCTCTGTCTTAGAACTTGGCTCAGCACCCATAGCACAGTGGTCACAACGCCAGCCACATACACCAAGGGTGGTAGGTTCAAACCCAGCCCCAGCCAGCTAAACAACAATGACAACTGCAACAGAAAATAAGCAGGTATTGTGGCTAGCTCCTGTGGTCCCAACTGCTTGGGAGGCTGAGGCAAGAGAATTCCGTGGGCCCAAGAGTTTGAGGTTGCTGTCAGCTGTGACACCAGGGCACTCTACCAAGGGCACCATAGTGAGACTCTGTCTCAAAAAGAAAAGGACTCTCACAAGACAGGGCAGCGGTCAACTCAAAGTTCAACCAGGGCAGAATATACTTCCAAACTCACACAGGTGGCTGTTGGCAGGAATCATTATGGGCTGTGGGAAGGAGGGTCACAGTTGTCTGCTGGCTTATGGCCAATAGCCACTCTTATGGTTCCTTACCATATGAATCTCACCAAATCTATTTCATCAAAGCAACAGAGAAGGCAAGAGAGAGAGTCCTAGCAGGGTAGGAATCACAGCCTCTTGCAACCTGATCATGGAAGTGACATCTCATTACCTTTGTTATATTCTACTCAGGAGAAGCAGGTCATGGGGTCCAGCCTAGACACAAGAGGAGGAGCTTACCCAAAGGGATAAGCACCAGGAGTCAAAGAACACCAGAATCTACTGCCTACCCTACCAGGTCTCCCCCCCAGAGACCTCACAGGACCTTGGGCAGGCCAGATTCCAGATGACCCCTTCTTCTCTCGTTAATCCTGTGTGTGGTGACCCAGACGCATTCATTTCTGCTTTCCAAAGTTGTTCTACTGGCCTCTACTTATCACACAATCAAATCTGGCATGGGCTTTCGGAGAATGAAAATGGCAGACAGACAAAAAGAAAGCTTATCCGAGGTTAAAGATTCTAAGGAGGCTGCCAGTTTCCAAAAGAAATTCTACCCCCTGGTAAAATAAAATCCTTACCCTGTTTGCCCTGTACACTTGACCCAGAGCTCAACAAAAGGGTACTCCCGTTCACACTCACTGAAGCCACTCTGCCTTCCGGAAAGAGTTATCTTGGCCCTAGTCTGCAGCTCATCTCTTACAGAGGGACTTAAAAGGAAACAACAGTTCTTGGTCCAAAGCAATAAAGAGGCCAATGAGTCATAACAGTCTGGATTCTCCACCAGCACAAGCAGTTCCGTGAATCGCCTCTATAAAAACCCTGCCCTTCTATCCCAAGCTGCGCTCCATGTGCCAAAACCTTCCATTCAAGAGTTTTATAACTCAGCCCTTGCTCAGAAATGTCACTGCTCATAAGAGGCCCTTTGATCTCTGGCCATACCCAAGCCCAAAGTCTGCAGCGAAGCGTGGTTTGATAACTATCTAAAGAGAAAAGTGCTTTGGTTTCCTCTCATCTATTTCTATTCTACTTTTAATAAGCTGCTTAGCTTCAGGCATCTGCCCTCAGCCCTCCAAGCTTCATCTCAACCAGAACTAAAACAGGCCCGTGGTTATGTGTGTTGAGAGCTCATGAAATTACAATAATGGTGGCAAATCCTCATAAAGGGCTTACTACATGCCCCGCACAGTCCTGAGCAGTTTATGTAGGCTCTCCTACGTAGGAGGGTTTTCAGAGAGGAGGAAATGGAAGCCCAGGGAGTCACAGGGTGACTAACTCTCTGACAAAATCCCAGTCAATGAAGGGCAGAGCCAGGAATGAAAACCAAGTGGTACATTTCCAAAATGCATCTTCCCCCCAGTGCAATGAAAGACAGTAATGTAGCCCCACACACACACCACAAAGAAGGGGGAATACAAAGTCAGGGATGTAAGTCGCTCTCTAATAAGGAAGAAACTTTGGAACAAGCTCCTCAGACCAAAGAAACACTTTTCTTTTACAGATCCTGTGTTAGAAACCCCTTCAGCAAGAAGAGTAAATGAGTGAGCCTTTGAACTCAACGGAAATCTTGCATGAGCTTTCAGTGAATCAAATTGAACTGCAGGCCCCAAGTCAGACCAAACTCTGATCTAAGAGAAGCAGATTTCTTCCACTGAGTTTTCCTCCATTCAGTATAAAGTCATAAGGGCCCCATTGCTGTCCAACTGCTTTATTAAAAGAGACTTTCTTTCCTCATCTGAATTGAAAGCACGTTTTTGTTATGTGTGGACATCCATAGAAGGTCAAGAGCGAATGATATTTATAAATTAGATTTATACTCTCTCGGTTGCAAACATCACTGTATTCAAAAATGAGTTATCCAAAATTAACTCCAGGGTAGTTTTTACGTACAAATGGCTATTATAATGAAAGCTGTCTTTCTTTTCTCAATCGGTGTCATGGGGCGGGCCCGCGGGCCCTTGTTGGTGAGCCCACCCTATAACCTTGCCAACGTGAGTGCTTCAGTGATGGTCACAGAGACCTAGTTAGACCAATGGAAGCCTCCAGACTTTTGCTGGAATTATTGAGCAAGACTTCTTTTTATACTGGAGTTAATAAGTCAAATACAAGCCTGCAGCTGTTCCAGGGCACCAGATGGAAGCGAGCCCTCCTGAAAAGAGGCCAACACAGAAAAAAGCAGACAGAAACAGCGTCCAGTGGTTTTGTTAGGGCGTTTGGCTGCAGCTGCACCTGAATCTCCTTCAGTGCTATGCAGTTAAGCCTGCAAATTCCCGTTGTGTTTGTGTCTGTGCATTGGGTTTCTGCCCCTGGTAACCCAAGGGGTCCCAACGAGCTCTGAGGAGCAAATGACTTTCAGATCCTGTTCAGCCACTACTGACCACAGCAGGTACTGTGAACCCACACCCCTGAGCGCTGGTATTTCAAAGCCACACCCATATTCTGGGTGTGTCTGAGAAAGCAATCCAGCAGCCCAGTGCACAGCTGGAGCCAACTTAAAGCTCTCCTAGGAAGGCCCAACCCTACGGCTAAAGGTCACAAGACGATGTTCTGGAGAGATAATAAACAAGACACACAGACGCACACCCATGGGGCAAAAGTATCACATATTTTCCTCTCAGTGGAAATGCCCACAGCGCAGTATAGTTATGAATCAGTAACTGACTGCGAGTAGGGGCTTCCCCCCTTCCCACACATAATATCTGAATCAAGGCAGAGAATATGGCACCAGCCCTGCCTTGGTAAAGAACTAACTACATCCTTCTCGATGTTTCCCATGACTCAACCCTTAAAGAACGGGCCCTTGCAAGTCAGAAAAAAAAAAAATTTAATACCTAAGTCATTGGGAGTTTCCTCCCCACCATCAGAATCAAAATAATTCTACCTTAAGCCTTCTACTTGGGGCTCAATATAACTCAAGCACCCACTCTAGGAAGCCCCCACTTGCTGGATAACGTTAGGTCCATTTCAAAAGAGTTGTTTCTCTCTCTCTCTTTATATATTTACATATTTACGAAAAATACATACAATGTAGAAAATGTATGTACACTTTAAAAATAGTAATTATTTATATATTAAAAAAATTGCACAGCTCTTGTTAAAGCTATATTGATAGGTACTTTCTATTTTGGTTGCTGATACAGTGCTATCTTTCTTTTTCTAATATTATTCTGTAATTCTTTTTTACATAGGAATATAATTGATTTGTATAGTTATTTTGAGGTTAGCTACATTGCTGAATTTTTCTATTGTTTTTGGTAATTTGCAAGTAACTTGGTAACTCGGAAGTAATGAAATTTGTATTTTTTTTACAAACCATTGGGATTTTTAAGTTATCATAATTGTATTAGCTAGGATCTTCAACTTTACTAGGAGTGGTGGTAATGAGTACACTTATCTCATAATTGATTTGTAGATAATGTTTTTGTTTCCTCATAAAATTGATATATTTGTCCAAATGTTATCTTCAATGATTATGTCAATGTTTTGCCTGTAGTTGATGTTCTGTAAATATTCATGGAATAAAGGAGCCTGAAATTAAAAAAATATATAGTAATTATTATGCAAGGTTAGACCCAACATCCAGGTTAGGAAATATATTACAAATCATTTTAAAGTTCACTGTTTGTCCTTCTATAATTGCATCCTGCCCCCTGCCCCATTCCCTAGACAGTTAATCACTATCCTGACTTTAATGTTAAGCATTCCCATGCATGGTTTTTATTTCACTGTAACAAAAATAGATGTATCCCTAAAAATTTACATTGTTCCATTTTTTTCAAACTCAGGAATCAGTACAAGTCTAGCCACGTAAGGAACCATCTCACCAGTTGTAGATGACAGAAAGCTGAACAGAAGTGTCTGGGTCACAGTCTGGCTTCAGTGTCCCTGAGCATTTATGAAAGCCCATTCTAGGGAAGTCGTGGGGCTGGGGCATGTCAGTGCGTCCTTGGGGAACATGAGGCCTGCTGCAGCTGGTCGGCCTGGGGTATGTGCCAGGCACAGGATGTCTGCTTCTAAAACTCACCATGACCTGAGTGCCGTCATCTGGCCCCTGGAGTAAGTGAAAACAGAAAAATTCCGTGGGGTGAAATGAATTTCCTCGGCAGATCTAAGCAGCAGTGCATGTAGGTATTTCAACAGTATGTGGTCAAGACAAGCCAAGTTAAGAAGATGCTATGAAACCAGACATGCTGCCCTGAGGTTGAAATAGATGTCAATGGCAGTGGGAAACCTGCTGATGCAGCACTGCACCTGTCCTGAGTCCTGTACCAGGTGGTCACTGTGCAAGCACAGCTGGGTCCCGGGATCCCCTTGGCCTCCAGCAGACTCTCTGCTGCTGACCAAATCTCCCAAGCCCTGGGCCCACACTGCCTTCCTTCTTTTGGTGGACTACATCCTACTTGAGATGAGCTTCCTGAGAAAGGCTACAAAGTCTTTGAGATTTTGCATGCCTGGAAATGTACTTTTTGAACTCTTGAACTGATAGTTTGGGTATAGAATTCTACAGTGGAAATCATTTTCCTCCAGAATTACGAAGGCACTGTTGGATTAGCCTCGAACCTTCAGTGCTGCAACTGAAAAGTCCAAAGCCACTTTTGTTCCCAATCCTTTGTATTTATCTTTTCACGTTCCTTCAGGAGCTTATAGAAACTTTCATTTGCTCCCAGTGTTCTGAAATTTCACAATATATGTCTTGTTGTAAATCTGCCTTACCTTTGGTGTAAATTCAATAGATGCTTCCAACCTGGAAACGCAAGGCCTCTATTCAAAGAAATTTTCTTGAATTCTCTCATGATTTCCTCTCCTTTTTTCCCCCTCCTCTGGAATCTATTCTGGAAACTCCTGTTATTCAGATATTAGGTCTTCTAATCCTTCACCTTTCTTACATTTTCATTATACTTTCCATTTTCATTTCCATATGGCCTGTTCTATTTTCTGGGTGACTTATTTTTTCTTCCATTGAGTTTTGTTTGGTTTGGTTGGTTCTTTGTTGTTGAGACACAGTCTCACTCTGTCACTCGGCCAGAGTGCCATGGCATCATAGCTCACTGCAACTTCAAACACTTGGGCTCAAGAGATCCTCCTGCCTTAGCCTTCCAAGTAGCTGAGACAATGGGTACATACACCAAGCGTGGCTAATTTTTCTATTTTTAGTAGAGGTAGGGTCTCGCTTTTGCTCAAGTTGGTCTTCATTTCTGAGCTCAAGCAATCCTACTGGCTTGGTCTCCCAGAATGCTAGGATTACAAGTGTGAGCCACCTCACCCACCTAGCTCTTTCTAGGATTTCTTTTCTGGCTAAATATTCCATCTGCAGAAAGACATGGGTAAGATGTTTACATATGGTATCTCATTTGTTCCTTGCAATAGCCTGGTGAATTAGGAATGTGGAGTATCATTATTATTACCCCTTTACAGAAGTGAAAACTTAGACTGAAAGGGGTTGCATGACTTGTTCACGACCACATTGCACGCAAAGGTAAGTCCAAGTTTACCAACATATTCGGTCCCCCAGGCACACACTACCTACTATGCAACACAGCCTCAAGTACATCAGTTGTCTCCATGAGAAAACTTATGGACCTTGAGCAACAGTTAAGGTCTCTTCTTATAATACATGCAATTTCTCTTTGGCAGAAAATATGATAGTTTCATTACAAAGACCTGAAGTTTTTGCCCTTGAACTATATTGCACTGAAACTACCACATGGTGTGGCTAATGAGTTGCCAGGATGCTCAGTGAGAATTTATCCTACAGACAATGGGTATGGCTTTATGGCCAAATAGTTGTCCAAATTCCCTGCAACCTTCCTCTACGCTCAGTCAGCCCAACTTTGCCCTAAGTGAGACAGCTTCGTTTTCAGCTGAGCGTAGTTAGCACTAAAAACAAGTCACAACCGTGCAGTCTTTTGAATTTTACAAACAGTACTTATTAGTATTCAGGAAAGGCAATCATTTTTGTTGTTGTTGTTGTTGTTGTATTGTTTGGGATTCCTTGAGGGTACAAAGAATGAGGTTACAGTGATTTCGTTTGTTAGATAAAGTCTCTTTATGACTGTGTCCTGTTTTACGGAGCTTCCAAATTCCTGGCTCCTTAAGTTTGACTGTCTGGATTACATTAAAGATGTAATATATGTATAGAAACAGCTAATGAGCACAGCATGTCACAAAAGTCATGTGTAAATTACATTTTTGGAACTTGGAATATATTTCCTCATAGGGAAATTATATTGTACTTCTTAAAGGCATTACTAAATGGTGAAATAAATGGATAATAAAGTTCCCAGGCCAGCTCACAAAGCCTATTAAGTTTGTTTTTAACCCATAATATACCCAAAGTAAAACGCTAATTTTAGTATTTCAGATATACATGGTTCTGAGCACTAAATGTGCTAATTATAGGAAGACACATTTTTCCAAGTGGAAACACCTCTGGTGCCCAGCCAGCATAAGGGCAAGGGACCTGATATTTAGCCTTTTATGTGTGAAGTTTTGTACTGAATGCTTTTATACACATTAGCTTGTACTGTCTTCAGGGCAATACTTTCTCTTAGGAAAATATTAGGGACATTGTGTGACAAAGTTCTTAATAATATTAGGGTGTATTAATACTACACTGAAAGACATGTGGGTAGTAAGTGGCAGAGTCAGAAGTTAAACCCAGGTTCATCTCAGCCTGTGCTCTTTCCACTAAGTTTAATTATCTCTCTAGATTTTACAGTCCAAATATTTTGAACTGAGAACAACTTGTCCCCCAGCCCTCCTGCCCTGCAGCCTGAGACGAGATGGATAAGGGCCAGTGCTCAGGAGTACCAACTTAAACCTAACCAAGCATCAGGCTCACCTAGCAGGTTTGTTAACCAGGATTGCTGGGCCCAACCCTTTGTGTTTCTAATTCAACTCTGAGTGGGGGCTGAAAATTTGCATTCTGACAAACTCAGATGATACTCATGCTCCTGGTCCATGGACCAAGATTGGAGAACTCATTTAGCTTCCTAATAAGTCATCTCAACAGATAGTCAATTCTATTTTTTTCTTTTTTTGGAAACAGAGTCTCACTCTGTCGCCCTGGCTAGAGTGCTGTGGCATCAGCCTAGCTCACAGCAACCTCAAGCTCTTGGGCTTGAGCAATCCCCTTGCCTCAGCCTCCTAAGCAGCTGGGACTACAGGCATCTGCCACAATGCACAGCTAGTTTTTCTATTTTTAGTAGCAACAGGGTCTCACTCTTGCTCAGGCTGGTCTCAAACTCCCGAGCTCAAGAAAGCTACCCTCCTCAGCTTCCCAGAGTGCTCAGATTACAGGCATGAGCCACTGTGCCCAGAGAAGGTATCAATTCTTGATATAATTGAGGATTTTCATAGCTGGTAACAAGGTATGAAATTCACTCTTGAAGATCTATAATTATGGTTAGTACCTGGTGGGAGCTAGCAGGCGACGTCAGTGCCACGGGGAGACAATATAGAAAAGAAACACATGTTCTCAGCAAGGATGCTCTTCATGCATAGATTTAACTTTCTCCAAAGACAAAAAAATGCAAACAATACAGAAAATCAGCAGGGAACATTTGGCCTTGAAGACAGAAGCAATAATTGTGCAGGGTGGGAAGAGCATGATGATTGCAAAACAATTGACTTTAGTCCATCCCCTCACCCCCACCAACGCCTACAGAGAAGCTTCATCAACGAAAATGTGTTCATCGGGCTCTTACAGTGTGCTCAAACAGCAATGGGAACATGTGGGCTGGGCTCTTCACCTCTGACAACTTATTCTTGGGGAAGGAAGTATGACACCAAGTGAAATTCTCCAATAAATAAAGGTAACTCCTTAAATTTTATTTGAAGTATGTTTTATATTAAAAAAAAAAAAAAGTCTGAGAGAGGCCGGACACGGTGGCTCATGCCTGTAATCCTAGCACCCTGAGAGGCCTGGGCAGGTGGAGCACCTGAGCTCACAGGTTTGAGACCAGTCTGAGCAAGAGCGAGACCCATCTCTAACAGCAACCAAAAAAACAGATGGCTCGGTGAACGTAGCTCAGTGGTTATGGTGCCGGCCACATACACTGAGGCTGGAGGGTTTGAACCCAAACCAGGCCAGCTAAAACAACAATGACAACTACAACAAAAAATAGCTGGGTGTTGTGGCAGGTGCCTGTCGTCCCAGCTACTTGGGAGGCTGAGGCAAGAGAATTGCTTGAGCCCAAGAGTTAGAGGTTGCTGTGAGCTGTGACACCATGGCACTCTATCAGGCA
>NW_003852424.1:9534021-9535018 GCF_000181295.1 Otolemur garnettii
CTTGGGAGGCTGAGACAGGAGACTCACTTGAGCCCAGGAGTTGGAGGTTGCTGTGAGCTATGATGCCATGGCACTCTACCCAGGGGGATAGCTTGAGGCTCCGTCTCAAAAAAAAAAAAGAACTACAGAATCTCAGCCCTCCTCAGACCTCCTGACTCAAAATCTGCATTTTAACAAGATCCCCAAGTGATTCGTGTGCACATTAACTTTTGAGAAGCTGCTCCAGGGTTTCTAAAAGACAGAATAAAAACCAAGAAAAGAACAGCTGCAAAACAGATGCAAAGTCAATCACCGTGGTATAACATATGACTTCTCTAGGGGATTTATGACCCTCTGTGGACAGTAGCTTAGAATATAGAAAACAGAAATTCGGAGGGATTTGAAAAAAGCAAATGCCACGTTACATAGCCTTTTAATCGCCCTAAAGGGATCCACCTTGGGTTAGAGCAATACAGTGCCCAGCACTTAAAACAGTTCCAATGAGAGCTCAAGTGTTTGTATTTCTTCAATAGAGAACAGAGAACTTACACTGATCTTCCATGAAATCAGATGGATTGATTGGATCAGTGTTTCCAACAGCATTCTACAACACCAAAATTTGTTAACAAGAAAAGAGCTAATGTTACATGTTTTTAAATAACCTGGGAAATAGGTTAAGGTGAATGGGTCAGGTCCACTCTCAACTTACCCACTGAATACTTTCATTCATCCAACAAAGACTAGGTCTCAGGATCTCAGCAAAGAGGAGCTTCAAGCCATGCAGCAACCAGGGCTGCCAACCACTGTCTGAGATCAAGCGCCCAGGCAGCCCAGGGTAACTGAGGTGGGAAGGGGAACAGAGCTGGGGGAAGAGAGTAGGACCCGGACGAGGAGGAGGGCTTCTGCCTGCACCTGTTTGGTTTTGGGAGAGTTTGGGGGGCGGGAGGGGTTGAGACAGAGTCTCACTATGTCTCCCTCCGTAGAGTGTCCTGGTGTTACAGCTCACAGCAACTTCAAA
>NW_003852424.1:9535151-9578545 GCF_000181295.1 Otolemur garnettii
TGTTGTTTGGAAGGCCCGGGCTGGGTTCGGACCCACCAGCTCCAGTGTGTGTGGCTGGTACCCTAGCTGCTGAGCTACAGGCGCATGTTTGTTAAGCGGTTGGGCTCCCTGGGAAACTAGATCAAAGCTGGGTGGGGTACAGGTCCAGCCTGTCTCATGGACTTGCCAGTAGGAGGGGCCCCAACTCTGCCTGGTGAAGGTTTCACAGGACTATGGTCACCTCACACAGTCCTTCTGCCCCCTGCTTAGGGCTGCAGCGCTGTGGCTCCTTTATTTTTTAAATTAATTTATGTTTTAAATTTCAGATTAATATGAGGATATGAATGATTAGGTTACATGTTTGCATTATTAAGTAAAGTTCAAGTTTAGGCCTCAGTGAGCCTTACATACCCTTATATCGTGCGCACTAGGGAAGAGTTTACCAATCCCCATCCCTCTCTCCCTCCTTTCTGCTGTCTCTCCCCCTCCTCCCTCCCACATGAACATAATCGTGCTTTTTTTTTCATGTGAGCATATAATTGTTTATCTATTTGTTTCATATGAGTATTCAGTACATTGGATACTTGCTTCTCCATTCTTGATACTTTTCTAAGAAGAATGTGCTTCAATTCCATCCAGGTAAATACAAAAGATGAAAGTCTCCATCTTTTATGGCTGAATAGTATTCCATGATATACATATACCATTGTGTATTAATCCATTCATTGGTTGAGGAGCACTGGGGTAGATTCCACGCTTGGCGATTGTGAATCGAGCTGCAAAAAACAATCTGGTACAAATGTCCTTGTGGTAAAATGACTTTTTTTCTTCTGGGTAGATACCTAATAACGGGATTGCAGGATCAAATGGAAGGTGTACTTTTAGCTCTTCGAGGATTCTCCAAGATCAACAAGTCCCCCAAGTTAGGAACTCTGGAGAGCATGTCTAAGGGACAGCCACTAGAGGCCGCGCTTGATCCCTTCATGGAGGAAAAGAAAGGGCCTGAGCAAATTTGCAGCTGGCTTAGTTCAGCCAAGAACGCTCTGTCCTTTCCTCGCATCTGCATCTGTGTGCACAGCTTGGGGCTTTCTGCACAAGCCTGCAGGAAATCAAACACCCGCTTGGAAGTTAGAGGGCTGGAGGGCCCCTTAAGCCCCTCCTCAGACTCTCCAGACTCTTCCCAGGCCTCCTGCAGGGCAAAAAGTTCTTGTTCCCTGATAACAGGACCATACCTTCTCTCTTCACCAGGACTCTGAAAACTCCTCCCCAGGAAGTGGAGTGAAAGTTGACTGGACCAGAGGAGCTGAGCTGGGAGAAATCACCCAAGGGGGAAAACAAAGCAGCAGTTTCTAGCGCCTGCTCAGCTTTTAAGAGTATTCAGAGGCTACTGAACTTTTAAGGTCACTGAGCATTTTTAAGGGAAGTGAGCATTCAGAGTCATGGCAAGGCAAGCAGGAGAAAGCTGCTTCTGAAGTTGTTTCTGGAGAAATGTGAGCCAATGGGTCACATCCTGCCGCGGTGACAGACCCTGGCACTGTCCTGGGGAAGGGAAATGACCCAACATTGGTGAACACCTGCTCCCCCAGGGACTGTGAGTAGGACTCTCTATGTTCCATTGTTCAGTGAGCTAATAGACCTGGGCGGTGGGGGGGAGGAATATAAATATCTCTATTGCCCTAATGTCCAAACTGGGGCTGGGGGATGTTACATAACTTGCCAGGGTCCCCTGGTAACAAAACGGCAGAACACTATGTTTGTTTGATTTGATATGTAAGTAGATAATAATCACATGATTTAAAAAACAATAAGCATGGAAAGAGATACAGTAAAAAGTCTCCCGTCCACTGATCCCCCAGCATCGAGTTTTCCCTGTCTTCCTCCCCACATACACAGGTAGCCACCCCATTTGTGCCTTGTCGTACACCTTGAGCGTTTCTTTAAGCATATTCCAGTTAACAGAGTACATATTCTTCTTTCTTCTATTTTTACACAAAACATGGCATACTGTACAAACTGCTCCATGCCTTGTATTTTTCTCTTTATGTGTCTTGAAATCTTGCCATAGGAGCACATAAAGACCTTCCTCATTCCTTTCTATTTATACAACATTCCATTGTATGGACAATCCATAATTTAATTCAGCATCCCCTACTGATGGACCTTAGGTTGTTCCCCATCTTTGGCCACTATAAGCCGTGTTGCAATGAGTAACTTGGTGCCAACTTCATTTTGCACATGCCAGAGCCAGGAGCCCACTTGTATCTTGTTCTAAACAGCTTATATGTCTCCTCCGCTTCAAAGCTGACATGGTAGTGATTATACGCCAGCTCTGGTAGATATCTCTGCCCCCACCCCACCCTCTATCTCCCTATTTGCCTTCTCTAGTTATGGAGCCTATTCAGATTTGAAGCAACTACAGAGTCTCCGGACAGAGGGTTCTTGTCTTTTCATCTCTTTCCGTGATTGCTTCTCTTCATTCTTTAAATACCGAGTGTGACTGTAACTGGGCTGTACTAGAGACAAGATCTTCAGATGTTCTTCTGCATAAACATGGGATTTCAGCTGCCAACTGGATGACACTCTTTCATCCATGTGCCAAGGAATTTCAAATCCTGCATATCATAGCCTGTCACAGGATTGGACCCCAGCTGAGAATTGGAAAAAAAAGACCTGCTAGAGGCAGCCTGCCGCTGTGGAAATCAGCGCCTATTCAGTGGTTCTCAACCTTCCTAATGCTGCAATGTATTTTCATTGTTAAAAAGGGGTCGCGACTCACAGGTTGAGAACCACTATCTCCATTTCTAGCTTTTGACCTAAAAGGAAATTTAGTGAATTGGAGGCAACGTTAGGTAGGCCCAATGAAGTCTACCTCTGGGGAGTAAAAGTTCATCACCGAAAATTTCATCTTTGTCATCTCTTTTGATACTTAGATTTTCAGATTCACCTTTCAAGATGTCTTTTTATCCTTCAAAATAGTATTTGCTAATTAGAGTACTTTAAAGAAAGAAGAAGGAGTTGAAGAAAGAGGCCAGACACAGTGGCTCACACCTGTAATCCCAGCACTTTGGGAGGCAGAGGCAGGAGGATCCCTTGAGCCCAGGAGTTAGAGACCAGCCTGAACAACATAGCAAGACCCCATCTCTGAAAAAAAAGAACAGAAAAATTGGCTGGGAATGGTGGCATTAGTCTGTAGTCCCAGCTACTCAGAAAGCAGAGGTAAAAAGATCACTTGAGCCCAGAATATTGAGGTTGCAGTGAGCTACGATGACACTACTGCACTCTGACCTAAGAAAAAGAATGAGACCTTGTCCTGAAAAAACAAAGTGAAGGTAGATTGCTTTTCATCGTGGGTTCTGACTGCCATTTGCTTGGTTTACTGAGAAACCAGTCCGTTCCATTTTGGAGGCATGTCACTCTGACCCCTCTGACTCCTCTTTCTGACTCACCTACGGCATACCAGTCACTATGTTGATGAACGGCACGAGGCATGGGTGCTCCCATCGAAGAGAAGCCTCAGACACAGGAATAAGAGATAACTTCAAAGGGGTAGAGGCGTGGTGTAAGGTAGGGAGGTATGTCCTGGGTCTCCGGGAGCCCAGAGAAGGGGCCCTTAGCCCAGAGTGGGGAGAGGGAGGAAGAGGAGCATTTCAGAAAGGCTCTGTAGGGGGCAAGGAGCTAAAGTGAGTCCTGCAGAGGGGGCAGCTGTGCTGAGGCAGAGAAGGCACACAGACGGGGACAGAGTGTGGGACACGGGGACCAAAATCTAACTTACCTCCCCAAACCCCTGAAAAACGGAATAGTCAGCTCCCGATAGTAGCCCACATGGGGCAAGTTTTAAGGAGGAAAATTGAGATGAATTTGAATTTGACCTCACAGTCCTTAAATATCAGCAGTTCCTCAGGGCTTACCTCAATGAGACCTGTCTTCAGTAACAAGTGTACCCTGATCCTCTTCACCAATTGTAGGACCTTTCATCAGACAGAGTTCCAGGCAAGCTTTCCTCAACTGCCTCAGCCCTTCTCTCTCTTATCTCTGACCCAAGAGTGTTTTCTCCTAATCACAAGGAAGGCCTGAGCCTCCATTTTTAAAACTGCCACCAACACTCAGAACTCATACAAGTTCTGTGTCTTTCCTTACAGCTGTTGACTATCAAAGAATAAGCCAAGAGCTTTCTGGAAACCTATATGACTGTCTTTGTCTCCTATGAATGGAGACACATTGGAAAGGACCCAAGTGAAGTCTACAAAGCCCAAATCACTCTGTAAATGTAATGTGCCAGTGTTATCAGCAGCACAATGATCGCTGTCCTATCTCCAAGTATTAGTCCATCTGCCAGATGTCTTTGGGAAACTAATGTATCAGAAATCTGGCCAGGTGCAGTGGCTCTTGCCTATAATCCTAGAACTCTGGAAGGCTAAAAAGGCAGATTGCTTGAGGTCAGGAGTTAGAGACCAGCCTGAGCAAGAGTGAGACTCTGTCTTTCCCCAAAATAGAAAAATTAGCTTGGCATTGTGGTTATGCGCCTATATTCCCAGCTGATTTGTGAAGCAGAGGCAGGAGGACCGCTTGAACCCAAGAGTTGGAAGTTGCAGGGAGCCATGATGACACCACTGCACTGTACCTGGGGTCTCTGTCTCAAAAATAAAAAAAGGAGTGGTGCATGGCCTTGTCAAGATTCAAGTGTCTTTAAGGTTCACATAACACCTACTGGTTTTATAATGTCCCTGAACCCCAGTTTCTTTATTTATAAAGTGAGTGTCACAAGTATATAACTTCCTCCCAAAAGTAAATAAAATAATGAAGGTTAAAGCACCTGACACATGTAGGCTTACAATGAATATTAGTTACCTTCCCCTGAAACAGCTGATATTTAAATAAGGCTCTGAATATAAGGAAAGATACATGGGCACAAGCCTAAGTGCCAGTTAAGGATGTATTTCCTAATCTGGACTCTACCCACTCCAGGCTCCCTGCCCCACCCCATGAAATCATCAGAAAAGGAAAGGGATGCCTGGCCTCTGAGATCTCGTCCAATTTTAGCTCTAGGTGTTAGCATCATGTGGAAGTGGCAGGTTTCTGAAATGCTGACATGCTGACACTTAAACACATGGCTGGATCCTGTTATAGCTCAGAAGTTGGCCCTAGGTGAGATTTCAAAAAATAAAACAATGCCCAGCATGATGTAAGTGGTAAGGCTTGGGGATGGAAGGGCTGGGGTTTAAATCCCAGCTTCACACTTCTCTGCTGCATGATCTTGGGTGCGGATGAATAATATGTTATCCCCATATGTTTCATCTCTGCTCACCTACAACGTGGAGGGAATAGCATCCTCTTCATTGCACTGTCGTGGTGCTCCACAAATACCCATTCCCTTCTCCTTTGTGTCAAAGGCTTAGTCCATTTGAATCTGCAGCCTTGAACACCTGGTCAGTTGCTGGAAATGTCCTTCCATATGCTGCTTGGTTGGAATTATTTCCATGCTCTGCAGAATGTGTCTGCCTGTGTAGAGGATTAGATTCCTTCTTAGCTCCTACTCAAAGGATTTCACCTCAGCCAGCCTCTAGCACATGGACCACGGCAGAGCCCTCAGCACGCTCTCTACTTCCAACATCTGTTTTGTCTCCAGCAGTAACCAGCTTTAATCTTTCTGCAAAATACCCCCACCTCCAACTGGGACTGTCCCAGTCCCTTTGTGCCCATGCCTGGGACTGCCAGTCTCTATCTATTTCCTACCCTGAGCCTTTGCTTTCTCTTGTGCTTCCTGAGGCGTTTCCCTCTCCTTTCAATGACTTTCTGGATTTCTCATTGGCTTTGTGTTGTTTTTCCTTTGCTGCCTCTTAGGGACCAAGGTTAGAGCCTCACTCCCTTCTTTTTCCATTGCTCATCCTGCTATTTTCGTTCCCTCGTCCCTTCTCTCAAAGTAACACAAGAAGGAAGTACCCTGGAAACACCCCATAACCATTTAACTGGAGACGTTAAGAAATATCCTATATTTCTAGAATCTAGAATCTGCAACAACATTCGTATTTTATATAGATTGACGTGAAGAATAAAATAAGGGAATCATTAATACTAAAGATTCCAATTTAATCACACCCCGAGAAAATGTAAAAGCAATAAACATACCAATACTATTTTGAGCCATTTTGTACTCACCAATGGCCCATGCCCACTTCTGAAGTGCATACCAGGAGCCATCTGGAATGAACCTTTTTGTTGTTCTCAGTTTTTAACCACTTTCTTCAACCTCTTCCTTATGCTTCATTTCATCCATATCCATAGATCAGGGGCAAGACCACAGGTAAGGGAAGAGGGATCCAGAAAGAAACAGAAGGAGAACAGACACACACTGTGCTAAATGCAGGATTCAGAGGCCAGAACAAGAAAGGTGGGGTTCATTTGACCAGAGGCCAACCCTTCTGTTTTCATGGTCTAGTAGGTCTCTAAATTAGGAGGCCTTTCACTTTCCCAGGCCCAAGGGCAAGAGTGAAGGTTCTGGGTGATTAGTGCAAGATGTGTTGATGGAAGAGCATAGTGGCCATGCCTGTAATCCCAGCACTTTGAGAGGCTGAAATGGGAGGATTACGTGAGGCCAGGAGTGAGAGGAAAGTGTTGATGCCTCCGGAACCAGCCATACCACCAAGAAACTGGATAGTAAGCTAGTAGACCACATGAAGCAGGTTTGTTTGTTTGTTTGTCAAAGTCTCACCTGTGGCCCTTGGTAGAGTGCTATGGCATCACTGCTCACAGCAACCTCAAACTCCTGGGCTCAAGTGATTCTCCTGCCTCAGCCTCCCAGGCAGCTGGGACTATAGGCACCTGCCGCCATGTCCGGCCACTTTCTGTTGCAATTATCATTGTTGTTCAGCTGGCCTGGGCTGGGCTCGAACCTGCCACCCTCGGTGTATGTGGCTGGCGCCGTATGGGTGCCAAGCCATGAAGCAGGTTTTAAAGAAAAAAAATTGACGGCCCAGTGTGGTGGCTTACATCTGTAATTCTAATACTCTGGGAGGCCAAGACAGATGGATTGCCTGAGCTCAGCCTGAGGAAGAATGAAACCCCTGTCTCTACTAAAAACAGAAAAACTAGGTGGGTGTGGTGGTGGGCTCCTATAGTCCCAGATACTCAGGAGGCTGAGGCAGGAGGATCACTCGAGCCCAGAAGTTTGAGGTTGCTGTGAGCTATGAAGCCATGGCACTCTACCTAGGACAACAGAGTGAGACTCTATCTCAAAAATAAGTTTTTTTTGAGATAAATTTGAATTTGACTGTAGTCCTGAAATATTAGCCATTCCTCTGATCTTACCTTAATTAAACTGGTCTGACATGGTGTGCAAGTAGGCCACTTTGTTTAAATAAACAAAGTCAGGGTGGTCACTGCTTGATTTCGTACAAGTTACCTTGACTCATTCTTCAGGTTAAATAGCTACCGTGACCTTGCCTCTATCCCTAGCATCTTTGCACTCTAACTGGATATATTGCCTCTAGACCTTTCCCGCATTTGCTGCATCCTGAGACCCACCCCTTGCCTCACTCAACTCGCCTCCCCAGTGGGACCCCCACACCAATCACAAACACCCGGACAGGCACGTACATACACGCTTCCCTCTTTTGCTTCTGAATTCCTTGCACTCAGCACTGATAACTATTTCCTTTGCCTTACACCTAAATACTGCCTTATGACTGACGGTCTTCTCTTGTGAAATAAAACCATTAATATTATTTACAGACTCCTGTGCTCCTAACTTCACACAGGACAGTGTCCCGGTTGCCTTCCTCCCCAGGCCAACTCAAAGAGCTCTGCCCATGGCAGGTACTTGATGGGGATTCATCTGATGGATAAATCTCTGTCTCTGCTGGGTTTGACCTGTCATCTTTCAAAAAAGGCTCTGGCAGTGTCTAAAGGGGTAGATGACACTTAAAAACAAAAAGGTAATCAATGAATGCTTTAGACTTCCTATGATTGAGGGAGGAGAGGGCCTGGTGGCAGAGCCTCTATAATAGTAACCCCTATTTTAGAAGATGGCTGCTGTGTATCTGGAGGCTGGAAGCAGCAAGACTTCAGAAACAGGAAAAGAAAATAGAGAAGACAATCAACACAAGCCGTAATTCCAAAATATTTACTCAGGCAGGCCTCCTCTCTTATCCTGGAGACCAGAAGGAAGTCACTCCTCCTCTGGAAAACAGGACTTCAGAGTAGGGAGGGGCCCATGGCCTTGGCCCAAGGCTCCGCAAGGCCTAACTGTACACTGTGTGGAAGTCCTTATACACTGATGGCTGCCTATAAATAGTGAGTGAATTAATAAGAGAGAGAGAGAAATTGGTAAGTATTCTCCTCTAAGTAGGTCATAAACTTCCAGCCTCTAGACAAGTTTGATTTCCCTAGAAAATTATTAATAATATTAGAAGCTACAGGGCAGCCCCTGTAGCTCAGTGGGTAGGACGCCGGCCATGTACACCAAGGCTGGTGGATTCGAACCTGGCTTGGGCCAGCTAAAACAACAATGACAACTGCAACAACAAAAAAATAGCTGGGCGTTGTGGCGGGAGCCTATAGTCCCAGCTACTTGAGAGGCTGAGGCAAGAGAATCGCGTAAGCCCAAGAGTTTGAGGTTGCTGCAAGCTGTGACGCCACGGCCCTCTACCCAGGGCCACAGCTTGAGACTCTGTCTCAAATAAATAAATAAATATATATATATGTGTATATATATATATATATATTAGAAGCTACAAACATCTGTTAAGTTCTTTCTACATGCAAGAAGTAGTTATACATGCTTTACATGTACCAGTTCATTTCATCTGCACAATTTTTTAATGTGGGTTCTGTTGTTATCTTCATTTTGTAAATGAGGACATTTAAACACCGAGAGGTTAAGTGACTTCCCCGTGGTCACACTACAAGTGCATGGTGAACCTGGAAATGTGGTGGGGGAAAAAGATGTGGGAATTAAAAGTAGAGAAACTTGGGCTGGGATCCTGGCTTCACTATCAATGAGCTGTGTGAACTATTGCAAGTCATTTAAAACTCCCTGAATCATATTTGCCTCATTGGAAAAATCAGGTTAATTGCCTCTACATCATAGGGTTGTTGTGAAAGTCAGATGAGCCTTGGAACTTTGAATTTCCGGTAACTGAAGGGCTAGTACTTTAGATCAACCCTGCTGCTGAAAATAACTGAGTATGCTAGATTGGTTTTCTTTTAATCTTCATAAAAGCATCAATTGCTGACAAGATGGGAAAACATTCCAGGTCCAAATCCATGAGAAAGCAAGAACCCAGAGAGCTAAGCAGAACACCAAAGCCATCTTTCCCATGAAGGCTGTTTTTGATGTGGAATCTCAAAGCTGCAAAACTGAATTATGGTTTTCATGGATTTTGTTTGTTTGTTTGTTTGTTTTGAGATAAAGTCTCAACTCTGTTGCCCTGAGCAGAGGGCTGTGATGTCATAGCTCACAGCAACCTCAAACTCCTGAGCTCAAGAGATTTTCTTGCCTCAGCCTCCCAGATTTTCTTGCCTCAGCCTCCCAGGGACCATAGGCCTGACTGGTTTTTCTATTTTTAGTAGAGATGCATGGGGTCTCACTCTTGCTCAGGTTGGTCTCGAACTCCAGAGCCCAGGCAATCCACCTGCCTTGGCCTCCCAGAATGCTGGAATTATGGGTGTGAACCACAGTATCTGGCTTTCATGGATTCTTGAAGCAAGAAAACAGAAGTCAGGGCCAGAGATTACCAGGCTTTCCACAGACACTTCCTCACCCGCTGACCCCTATGCAAATCAGCAGTAAACTGACCCAGCTCACAACATCGCCCAGGGACTGCAGGGAGTGAGGGGGAAAGAAAAGAAAAAGTGCCCTATCCTTAAGAGGTGGTTACCAGGAACTAGCATTTTTGCTGATTTGGAGCCCAAGCCTACATCACTGGTGTGGTTCAAAACCTCAAGCAATGTACTTAAAACTGTACTACATAGAGAGAAAGAGGGAGAAATTGGAGAAGGACACAGAATAAAAGGTTGGAGAACAATATGTACAGTTTGTGTGCCGTGCTCCAGCCACACTGAAATGCTCCCAGTTCTTCACCCCAATGCGTATGTGTGTGTGCACAGGCACACACACATACACACACACACACACCCCTCTCATCTTTGCACCAATGGTCCCTTCCATTGTAGACATTAACACGGTCAACCAAGTGATCTCTGGGGTCAGATGGCACAGGTTCAAATCCTGACTTTGGCACTTACTAGCTGGGTGAATCTGGGTAAGCCACTTAATTCTCTGGTCATTTTCCTCATTTGAAAAATGAGGATAATAATAGTGTCATTTATCTTGAGGATCCAGTGAGTTAATGAGCCTGCTTAATACAATGTCTGGCACATAGGAGGTAGTTATATAGTGGTGATGGTGGTGGTACCAATGATGATGATGATTTTCTCAAATGATGGTGTCCTTCTTATTTACTTGATAACTTACACTAATCCTTTACAGTTTGGGTAATATATCACCTCTTCTCTGACTCTGTGCACCACAAACTTTATATGTGTGTGTCTTCTGGAGCACCTACCACACTCTCTATTACAATGACTTACTGACATTTCCACCTTCCCCCAGGAACTGCAGGTTTCTTGATGGCAGAGACTGAAGGTTATTTTTTCATTGTGTCCTCGATTGCTAGTCAGAGCTTGACCTGTAAAAGACGCTTAGTAAACATTTGATGAATGAAACAATGTATCGATGACCTTAATTTGCCTTAGTGGAATAATTTTTCCTCTCCAAATTTCTTTTGCCCCTTACTCTGCTCTCAGCTTTAAACCAAAACCATAAAACATTGTTCCCTCACTTGAAATGTTTCTCTGCAACTTAACATGTCTTAAGAGCAGCCCCCATGCCTTATCTGCTTAATTCAGTTCTGCCTGAGCCATAGGATGTCAGGAAAATGACTAAACCACTGTAAAAATGATATTGGCAATCAAATTGGGCTGTGAGTCAGGAGATCATTGGCCAAGAAATATTCACAGAACGCTTCCTGCTTATGTGGGGATGTGGACTTCCTGGTTCTGTGGTATTAATGGTAAGAACACTGAATGTCTCAGGGTCAGAAAGACTTGGCTTTGGGTCCCAGAACCACTCCTTATTTGTTATACTTTGGGCAAAATGTAGTCTTCCTAAACTTTGTGTTCCTCATCTGTAAAATGGATTTAATAATACCCATCAGGCAGTATTGCTGTGAGGCCATTAAATTAACACACTGTGCAAAACGGCTTCATCAGCGGCCAAGTGCTTCAGAGATGTAAAGGTGGCTGATCACACTTGCCTGTGCTAGAAAGTGCCCAGTTATATTCCAGTGATACTCCTGGTGGCCAGGTTTCAGCACTCAATGGGTGGATTTTCTCAGAAGAGGCCCTGTATCAATATTAACCATCAAAAAATGTACTTCACTTGGAACAAACAGTCTTTGTGGAATTTTAGAGCCATCTCTGTTTTGAGAGTTTGATGAGTGACTGAGCTTCATTCCAGAGAAAACAGCCCTGGGGGGACCTGTCTGGGGAGTGCGTAGGAGATTCATACTTTCTCCATGACTCGACTTGCTCTGACACATCCATCCTCAGTAACGAGGGGAAAGAGGGCGTGGGCTACCTCTGCCGGGTGCCTCAGAACACAGGGAGCCTCTCTAGAATGACAGGGTCTTGAAAATCAGCTCTGAAGCCAAGAGAACTGCGTTGGTAGGAGAGAGCAAGGACAGTTCCTCCCAACCAGGAGACCTTTGTCAGACCATGGGGGTGGGTTTTGAGAGGAAGCAGAGGCCATCACCTCCAAGTCCTTAAAGACCAGACTCTGTGTTCTGGATTTAGAGATATATTTGATTATCCTCCATCATTCATCTGGAGGAATCTTGCCCCACTCCTTTTAGAAAGCCAGAGAAATTTCATAACGGAATTGGGCAATTTCATGTTGGCATCGTCTTAGTCTGTTAAGACCGTATTGTTCAGCTAGGAATGAGGTTACACATTCATGGCAGTATAAAGTACTAGAAGTTGGAAAGAGTGCAGAGAACATCAGTGCAAACCCACGGAAGCTGAGAGGCAGAGATGAAGTGACATGGCCACAGGCAAGCAGTGAACCTGGATTCCAGGGGTCTTTAATCCTAGGCCAGAACTCCATCCTCTCATCCTCCCAGACAAGCAAACCTGGAGAATCCAGATGCTTCCATTACTGGCTGTGGTCCAGACAGATAGTGGATCTAGGTAACAAGTACAATTAGCTGAGCAAACACCTGAGCCCTGCTGCAGAAACCTCTGACCAAGATAGGCTGCATGACAGTCACCATTTGTCTAAAGAAGTTTCAGGTTTATTGGAGTTGCATCAGGGATGAAATCTGTTCACCGAACCAGTTCTCTTCCTCACCAAATCTGCCCCAGACAGGCAAGCTTTTTCTTATGTATAATTTCTTCCAAACCATCCCAGAAAGTGAAAGAGGTGGGTAAGAAACCAAGACATTGATGGGCGGCACTCGTAGCTCAGTGGGTAGGGTGCCGGCCATATACAGGTTCAAACCCAGCCTGGGCCAGCTAAACAACAATGACAACTGCAACAAAAAATAGCCAGGTGTTGTGGTGGGAGCCTGTAGTCCCAGCTACTTGGAAGGCTGAGGCAAGAGAATTGCTTAAGCCCGAGTTGGAGGTTGCTGTGAGCTGTGACACCAGGGCACTCTACCCAGGGAGACATAGTGAGACTCTATTTCAAAAAAAAAAAAAAGAAAAGAAAAGAAAAAAAGAAACCAAGACCGTGATAACAATGCTTTATATCCCAATCGAACTCTCATTTAACATTTGTGTGTCAGGCACATTCCAGTTGGCATCCCTATCTAATCCTCATCACTTGCCTCTGAGATGAATAACAATAACAATCTAGGCCATTGTGGTGGCTCAGGCCTATAATCCTAGCACTCTGGGAGGCTGAGGCAGGTGGATTGCTTGAGCTCATGAGTTTGAGACCAGCCTGAGCAAAAGGCAAGACCCCATTTCTACTAAAAATAGAAAAACTGAGGCAAGAGGATCACTTGAGCCCAAGAGTTGGAGGTTGAGCTATGACACCACGGCACTCTATCCAGGGTGATAGCTTGACTCTCTGTCTCAAAAAAAAAAAAAAAGGCAAGAACAATTTACAATTAAAGAAACTGAATGAGGCAAGAGGTTAAATAACCTTCTCCAGATCACACATTTAGTACGTGGTAAAGCCATTATTGAATCTTTCTGTCTCTAATGGCATTTGGTCCATCATCATGAAAAGTCATGAACATGATATAGTTTATTTTTATGTACAAACTATCCGTATACATTAATTTATATGTAAGACACACACATATATATATACATATAGTCCATTTCTTTTTTTCTTTTTTTTTTTGAGACAGAGTTTTACTTTGTTGCCCTCGGTAGAGTGCCATGTCATCACAGTTCACGACAACCTCAAACTCTTGGGCTCAAGCAATTCGCTTGTCTCAGCCTCCCAAGTAGTTGGGATTACAGGCACCTGCCACAACACCTTTAGAGATGAGGTCTTGCTTTTGCTCAGGCTGGTCTCAAACCTGTGAGCTCAGGCAATCTACCAACCTTGGCCTCCCAGAATGCTAGGATTACAGGCATGAGCCACTGTTCCTGGCCTCATATAGTCCATTTCTAAGCAATGCCTTGAAAAAGTAACTGTATTTCCAATGCTCCAGAAAAAAAAAAGAGCACACACACCTCTGTTCTACTGAGTCTTCCTACCAAAGAGCGTTTCAGACATTCAAATGCACCAGAAAATTAAAAACGGGAGACTCTCCATTCACCATGCTAGAATCACATCTGAATTTACCCTAAACTCCAGTCCATTCTGGGCCTGTTATGCTCTAGAGAAAATAGTGTTCCAACTTCACCAAATTTCAAACTACTTAAGGCAATAATCCAGTCCTATTAGTGATTACTATGTGCCAGACACTGTGTAAACCCTTTTAAATTAATGACCTCCCAGCAATTACAGGAGAGAATTACCACAATCAGCACCATCCTTACATTTAACTGGCTAAATTTCACACAGCCAGGAAGAGGCAGAGCCATGCCCATAACCATCATGCCCTGATGTCGCAGCCACAGAGAAAAGCACAGGGGGAGGTTATGTGTAGAAGTTACAGTGGGCTTGGGAAACTTTAGACCAATGTCCAGAGGCAGAAGCACTCCCCTCAGCATCCTCTGCCTGTGTTCGTGGAGGGGGAAGATCCAGTGATCTGAGTGGCTCCATTATTTGTCCTGCACTGACACAGGGCACCTGACAGAGTTTCGGCTCTTGTTCAGAGCGACCCTATACAGAGACATTGTAGTTTCACTACTCTGTAAGAATGACATGGAAAGGCTTAGCGCCCATAGCTCAGGGGTTAGGGCACAGGCCACATACACTGAGGCTGGAAGGTTCATACCCGGCCCGGTCCTGCTAAAACAACAATGACAATTGCAAGAAAAAGAATAGCCAGACGTTGTGATGACCGCCTGTAGTCCCAGCTACTTGGGAGGCTGAGGCAAGAGAATTGCTTAAGCCCAACAGTTCAAGGTTGCTGGGAGTTGTGATGCCAGGGCACTCTACCTAGGGTCACCATCCCACATGCAGGAGACCTTTCCTTCCATCTCCAGGATTCTGCTGGGGCCTCTTCTCCCTGCGAATCGCTGTCCTTGGAACCTTCCTCACTTTCACAGCCAGCTATGGTCACTTTTTCATAGTCCACTTGGCATTAGGTCAGCAGGCTATTCTTTTGCTCATGAGTGTTTTAAGTGGCCTCTTTTGCATGTTTTATTTCCTCTAATTAGGTCAGAAACATCTCCAGAACAAGGACCATATATTTTATTTATTTGTTTTCCCACCCATAACACACAGCATTCTCTTTGAGCATGACAGGTTGTCAGCACACCTTTGTTGACTAACTTTTATTTCCTCTGCCCAGCCTCCAGCATACAGGGAAAGAAAATTACACAAGTGAAATACCAGGAGAATAAGGCAAAGGTCTGGACATTCCAGCTTTCAGGAAAAAAGATAATTTTCTCTGGGCATTTTCTTTTCTTTCTTTCTCTTTTCTTTTTTGTATGAGACAGAGTCATACTTTGTCGCCCTCCGTAGAGTGTGGTGGCATCACAGCTCACAGCAACCTCAAACTTTTGGGCTTAAGTGATTCTCTTGCCTCAGCCTCCCAAGTAGCTGGGACTATAGGCACCCACCACAATGCCTGGCTATATTTCAGTTGTAGTTGTCATTGTTTGGCAGGCCTGGGCTGGATTCCAACCCACCAGCTCCAATGTATGTGGCTAGTGTTCTAGCCACCAAGCTACAGGCACCAAGCCTTTCTTTTTTTTTTTTTTTTTTTTTTTTTTGAGACAGAGTCTTACTGTGTCACCCTTGGTAGAGTGCTGTGGCATCACAGCTCACAGCAGGTGCCCACCACAATGCCCAGCCATTTTTTGGTTGCAGTTGTCATTGTTGTTTAGCAGGCCCAGGCTAGACTCACACTCACCAGCCTTGGTGTATGTGGCTAGCTCCCGACTCACTGAACTACGGGCGCCGAGCCACTGGGCGTTTTCATATGAGTTTCTTGCCACATTTGTCACATTTCACCCAGGTATTAATTACTTTTAAAAACAGAGAGAACTAAGACTCATTGAAGAGTTACCATGTGCCAGCTTTCTTACATACATTATTTACATTAATCCCCACTACCACTGTAAGTAACAATAGCTATTTTCTCACTGGGGGTATTAGGACTCTGGGATATTAAGCAATTTTCCCAAGGCCCCTATGTGACAAATGATAGGGGCCTATATTTAAAACCCGGTTTTATTCCAAAGCCTATGATTTTCCACTCAACTACACACCCTCCAGCTCTGCCCCGGGGTTCATTTACCCACCTTTTTCATTCTTTTTCTTTTAGGGGGGGGACAGGTTTATCTGCAAGTTACATAACATGGGCTCCAGGGACACTTGATAACAGCTTCATGGAAAAAGGAAGCAGAGAAGTGGAGGGAACAAGAACTAGATTTGCTGAGCTCCTACCGTATGCCAGGCTGCTACTGGCTTCTTTATACATTTATAAATGTGTTCTATATATTCATTTACTCATCTCAATGACCTCATTATACAAGGGAGAAATCTGAGGCCCAAGAAGACTTGCCCAGGGTCCCCTAGCAGGTAAGTGGGAGTCAAGATTCAGCCCAGAGCCATCTGACATCAAAGAACCAAAAGGTGGAGCTTCCAAGGAAAACTCTGAGATTCTACTAAAGTGTTAGGCTTGGTTTTCAGATTTATGACTGTGTCTGTAGAATGCTGGCAGGCCCAGTGGGTAACAAGTCAGAGTGGATGGAACAAGACACAAAGAGCTGTGAACTTCTGACCCTGGGGGTGCTCACTGTAGCCCACAGAGAAAGCACAGGAGATCACAGGCCAAAACCACACAACTGTCCCTTGTGGAAGGCCTGAGAGCTCATAGGAGACTCCAGAAACCACCAGTCCCAGTGCACAGGCTTACACTGTCTGTGGACAATCTCTTAGGGTGAAATTTACCTTGAATCATCCCTTGGGATGGAGCAAACTGGATCAACAATGCACACAGTGGGATAAAAGAAATTTGTCTTAGACCAGCGAGATCATGGATACTAGTTGCTTTCCTTACTCTGCAGTCAGCAGCCTGTATTTCATCAGGGCCTCACCCTCCTCTACTGTTGGTAGGTTGATTCTCCCCTTCCCCCCACCTCCCTCCCCACTGCAGGGTTAGGCAGCTGACTCAGCCCAGCCTATTAGAGCCATGCAGTCCTGATCACTGTAAACATCCGGATAAGCCTGAGACCCAGAGATGCAGATACAATGAGGAGACTTTCGCTCTTCTAGGTTTGAACCTGGCCAGGATGTTTGGCCTGAGCTTGCTGACAGCCATTTTATCTCTATGTGGAGCTAGAGAATAAATCTCCATAGAGGAAAACAGGAGGCTGTGTCCTAACGACAGTGTTTGACCCCTAAATCCAGCCTTGCCTGGACTTTTCAATTCCCAGAGTTATTATAATACATTTCCACTTTTTTGCTGAGGTCAATTTCAGTCTCTTTACCTATCACTTACAAGAAAAAGAATCCTGACACAATGACTGTTAAAAAAAAAAAAGTCATTCTCGACTGGGTACAGTGGCTCCTGCCTGTAATCCCACCCGGCACTTGGTGGGCCAAGGCAGGTGCATTGTCTGAGTTCATGGGTTCAAGACCAGCCTGAGCAACAGCGAGACCTCTTCTCTAAAAATAGCCAGGCATTGTGGTGAGCACATGTAGTCCCAGCTACTTGGGAGGTTGAGGCAGGAGAATTGTGTAAGCCCAGGAGTTTGAGGTTGCTGTGAGCTTTTATGCCACGGCACTCTACTGAGAGCAACAAAGTGCGACTCTGTCTCAAAAAGAAAAAGTCACTCTCCCATCAGCCTTTGGCACCTCAGAGATAATGACATTCTAATAGGACTTACTTTTTTCAATATTTTGCTTAATTGTCCTCTTCTCAGGAAAGCCATTTCTGGCCATCGTATTTAAAATTGCGATTCCCTCTAACCTCTCTTATCCCCTTTCTCTGCTTTATCTTTCACCTATTACTATGTGATATGCTAGTTATTTGTTTGGTTTATCAACGCTCTCCTGTCAGTCAGTCTCATGGGCAGGACTTTGGAGGTGGGGTCCGTTTTACTCACTGTTATTGCCAATATAGAGCTTGGCACATGGTAGAAGCTGACTGAGTACTGGCTCAGTGAATGCACGAACATTTGGAGAAGCCACACAACAGGGGAATGCAGACACATCAACATCTTCTCAGAGCCTTTGTGTGCAGACTTGGCTTCAATTCTGGGCTTTCTCCCTTACTTACTGCTTAATACTGTGCACATTACTTAATCTGATTGAGATTCAGTTTCTCACCTGAAAGAGGGCGATAATGTCTCCCCTCAGGATTACTATGAGATTAGATGAGATGGTGTCATCTAGCGTTCGCCTGTCCCACTGTAAACTCTTGTTACATGCACGTGGGGTGACTGCCCAAACTGAAAAGAGAACCCATGTCACTGATGTGTCGGGAGAGCTTGCTCATCTTTCGTGAATCTGTGATGGCCGATGAACAACCAAGGATATATACTTGGCTCTTCAGGAGAAGTGATATTTTGGTCCCAATGTTAGCATGTTCACCTGTTTTTTACAAAGGCTGATCTTAAAAAGAACACATTTTGGATGGTCTGGGAATTTTGGTGGGACACATTGCTAGTTCTTGGCAAATGACTTTTATTATTTACTTAGTGTTATAGAATGAATGTTGTATCTCCGTTCATATGTTGAACTCCCAAACCAGTATGATAGTATTTGGAGAGGGGGTCTTTGGGGGATGATTAGGGTCAGATGAGGTCATGAGAGTGGGGAAATCATCAGGGGATTCGTGCCCCTGATCAGATGCTTGGAGAGCTTTTGTGTGCAGGCTCTCCTGCCCTCTTGTCATATAAGGATAAAGTGGGACAAAGGAAAAAAACCCTCACCAGAACCTGACCATACTGGCACGCTGATCTTGAATGTCCAGTCTCCAGAACTCTGTGAAAATTAATTTATACTGTTAAGCCACCAATACTAAGCCATATCAGTATTTTTCAACCTTTTTATCTCGTGGTACACTTGAACCTATAGTTAAACTTCCACGGCACATTTCAATTATGTTGATCAAAAAAAGAGTAAAACAAAATATACATAGTGTGCTTTGAACTTCTTTCAAAAATAAATTAATTAATCATCTTTGAAATTTCTCATGGCACTCTAGTATGCCACGGCACACCAGATGAAAATCATTCCCGTCTATGATTTTTGTTACAGCCATCTGAGCTAAGACACGTAGGGACTTGCCCTTTCTCATCAGACACATGAAAACCAAGAAACTATATGATAAAAATCTTAAAATGAGAATAAGAAATATTGGGCCCAAGGAAAGTACACTTTAGCACGGGAGGTGAGGGTGAATGGGGAGCACATGTAGTTCATAAGGCAACACAGAGTTCTAGAATTGAGCTGGGAATTTAGATACACTGGGCCAAGGAAAAAAGAGAGAAGAAAAAAAGAGAGAGAGAGCGCAGCAGGCAAGACATTACAAGGATCAAGAAAGAACAGACTATCACTGGCCTATTGTCTAGGAGTTGAGAAACTCCTGCAGTTCAAGGTGAGACTACTCGACTTCTTCATTACGCAGTGGTGCCTTAACAAACGTGCCCAGATGAAGGGGTTCAAACGAGTGCATTGAGCCTCCAAAGCAACCATTAAGCTGCCACCCTTTGCTCATCACATTTAATGAAATGTCCCTGGGTTTCCCTTTCAAGCTGGTGGCAACTTAGACTTGATATCTTTGTTTTATGAGAGTGGCTATGATTAAAAAAAACAAAAACAACAAAACAACTCTCCCCACTGAGCCTTTCAGGTACTATGCTGAGTCTTCTGTGAACTTTATCTCTGATCACCCCTGCCACTCACTCTCTCTGAAGGGGTGAGTGGGCAGGACTCAGAGAGGTTTCCTCACTTGCCCCAGGCTCCCGGATAATAAGTGAAATAACTGGGACCCAGGAGCTTTTGCTCTTTGCATTGCATCGGTGTGTCTCACACTGTAATCATTTATGTGCCTTCTTTACAATATTCATCTTACCCTTGCAGCCTGGATTATTAATTATTATTCCATATTTTTCAGCAAATTAACTCACTATATTTTTACTTAAATGAATTTAGCTTTTCTTTCTTTTTTTTTTTTTTTTTTGTTTGGAGACAGAGTCTCACTTTCTTGCCCTCGGTAGAGTGTTGGGGACATCATTGCTCACAGCAATCTCAAATTCTTGGGTGGTCCTCTTGCCTCAGCCTCCTAAGTAGCTGAGACTAAAGGTGACCACCACAATGCCTGGCTATTTTTAGAGATAGAATCTCACTCTTGCTCACGCTAGTCTCCAACTCCTGAGCTCAAGCAATCTACCCACCTAAGTAATATTTAAGAAAGTATTATTTTGGGTGGCAGCTATAGCTCAGTGTACAGCCACATACACTGAGGCTGGCAGGTTTGAACCTGTCCTGGGCCTGCTAAACAACAATGACAACTGCAACAACAACAAAAAATGGCCGGGCATTGTGACAGGCACCTGTAGTCCTAGCTACTTGCGAGGCTGAGGCAAGGGAGTTACTTGAGACCAAGAGTTTGAGGTTGCTGTGAGCCGCAGCACTCTACCAAAGGGGACGTGGTGAGACTCTGTCTCAAATAAAAAATAAATAAATAAAATAAAATAAAATGAGGAAATATGTATTTTCTGTTCTTATCGTGTATGTATACTATATATTTATGCACATTCAAATAACTATAGAACTATTTTTTTTTTGAGACAGAGTGCCCTGGTGTCATAGGTCACAGTAACCTCCAACTCTTGGGTTCAAGTGATCCTCTTGCCTCAGTTTTTCTGTTTTTAGTAGAGACAAGTTCTTGCTTTTGCTCAGGCTGGTCTCAAACTCCTGAGCTCAAGCAGTCCACCCACCTCAGCCTCCCAGAGGTTTAGGATTACAGGTGTGAGCCACCATGCCCAGCAGGAACTAGTATTTTTTAAGTAAAAAATGTATACTACCTAATATATCTGACTTCTAATTAATGGTGTGCACATGTGACACTGTTTTCCAGAAGTTAAATAAAGTGGGTTTTTTATTGGGCAATATTATTCATTATTATTGAGTTTATTTTATTTTTTTTTATTTTTAGAGACAGGGTCTTGCTGTGTTGCCCAGGCTACAGTGCAGTGGCTCTTCACAGGCATGTCCCCACTACTGATCAGCATGAGGGTTTTGACATGCTCCGTTTCCAGCATGGATCAGTTCACCTGTCCTTAAGCAACCAGGTGCCCCCTCCCCAAGGTCACCATAGTGATGCTGAATTTAGTGCAGTCACCTAATGGGGCATAGTGCACTATAGCCCAGAACTCTTGGACTCAAGCTATCCTCCTGTCTCAGCCTCCTGAGTAGCTCGGACTACAGGCACACACCACTACATCCAGCTGTTTGGAGTACAAACCACTCTTCAAGCAAAGATCATC
Source organism: Otolemur garnettii (assembly GCF_000181295.1). NCBI lineage: Eukaryota > Metazoa > Chordata > Mammalia > Primates > Galagidae > Otolemur > Otolemur garnettii. The sequence goes on from NW_003852424.1 coordinate 9,556,257, forward strand.
AACTGTCTCTGAAGGCAAAAAAAGTAGAAGCCCAAAAATATTTCCAGTAGCCACAGTGTTATGTCAGAGATAGCTAGACTTGCTATTTATTTATTTATTTTAGAGACAGAGTCTCACTTTGTCGTCCTCAGTAGAGTGCTGCAGCATCACAGCTCACAGCAACCTCCAGCTCTTGGGCTTAGGTGATTCTCTTGCCTCAGCCTCCCAAGTAGCTGGGACTACATGTGCCTGCCACAATGCCCGGATATTTTTTGTTATTGTTGTTGCAGTTTGAACCTGCCACCCTTGGTATATGGGGCCGGCGCCCTACTCACTGAGCCAAAGGCACCACCCACAATTTATTTATTTATTTTAGAGACAGAGTCTTACTTTGTATCCCTCAGTAGAGTGTTATGGTGTCACAGCTCACAGCAACCTCCAACTCCTGGGCTTAGGCAATTCTCTTGCCTCAGCCTCCCTAGTAGCTGAGACTACAGGAACCCACATAATACTGGCTTTTTTTTTTTTAGAGACAAGGTCTTGCTATGATTCAGGGCAATCCCCTACCTCCACCTCCCAGAGTGCTAGGATTATAGGCATGAGCCACTGTGCCTGGCCTAGACTTGCAATTTAGATAAATGTATTTTTTGAACTTTTACTTGAAATAGACATTCTTAATAGTTACACATCAAATAATACTGGGAGTAGAAATTAAATAAAAATCTTTGGACCTCATTAGTAACTACGAACAGACTAACACCAAACCATATTTAACTAAAGCCTCAATATAGCACCATAACAAAATAGAAGTAATAAAGTTAATTAATTCTTTATGCCCTATTGTATACCTAGGGAACTCAATCTTGCTAAACAGCATTAAAAATAGATATGTGACGAGTTGAGTTTACATTCAGTATCTTAATGAAATCTTCTTCATTGGTTTTTACTGGTTGATTTTAGGAGTAAGTCTGAATAATAATCCCTTAAAGAAATCTTTTGATCTAATCAAGTGAAAGAACAATTTCATTGGTTCTAAAACAAGGAAGATGTCAGTTATTCATGCAGCCAACATCCAATGGATGGATGGCCAGTGATGCTGACTATTGTACTGGGTTCCCGGAAAATCTAGTAAGATGTGGCCCCTGCCCTAAGATGGGAGTCTTGTGAGGGAAGCCAAATTAATCGAAGAATGATAGTGCTGTATTGTGTGAGTACAGGCACTCTGGAGAAATAAAGTTCAGCATGAGGAAATAAAGGAGGCTTCTCAGAGAAGAGAAGGTGACACAAGCTGGTTTTAAGGATAAGTTGAGTTAGCTGGGCGCAGTGGCTCATGCCTATAATCCTAACACTCTAGGAGGCTGAGATGGGTGGATTGCTTGAGCTCATAAGTTTGAGACCAGCCTGAGCGAAAGTGAGACCCCTCTCGCTACTAAAAATAGAAAAACTGAGGCCAGAAGTTGGAGGTTGCTGTGAGCTATGATGCCACAGCACTCTACCCAGGGCAACAGCTTGAGACTCTGGCTCAAAAAACAAACAAATGTTTACATGGATGGAGCTGGAACATATTCTTCTTAGCAAAGTATCTCAAGATTGGAAGAAAAAATATCCAATGTACTCAGCCCTACTATGAAACCAATTTAGAGCTTTCTTATGAAAGCTATAACTAAATTATAGCCTAAGAAGAAGGGGAGAGGGGAGAGGGAGAGGAGGGGAGGAGGGAGGATGAGTGGAGGGAGGGTAATTGGTGGGACCACACCTACAGTGCATCTTACAAGGGTACATGTGAAATTTACTAGGTGTAGAATATAAATGTCTTAACACAACTAAGAAAATGCCGTGAAGGCTATGTTGATCAGTTTGATGAAAATATTTCAAATTGTATATAAAACCAGCACATTGTACCCCATGGTTATATTAATGTACACAGCTATGATTTAATAAAAAAAACAAACAAACAAAAGGATAAGTTGGAGTTAGTGATGAGGTAATTCCAGGTCAAAGGACTAAATCACATGTAGGGAAACACCTTAATGAAGGGCAATGTGATGAAATCAGAGATCAGATTCATTACAGACAAACCATTCAGCCAGGTGGCCTGTGCCTGTAATCCCAATGCTTTGAGAGGCCAAGGAGGGCGTTGGGAGTGAGGCATGGGGAGATCACTTGAGGCCCGGAGATCAAGACCAGCCCCCGCAATATAGTGAGACTCCAATCTCTACAGAAAACTTAAAAATTAGCAGAGCATGGTCCTAGCTACTCTGAAGCTCAGGTGGGCAGATTACTTGAGCCCAGGAGTTTGAGGCTATGACCACACCACTCCATTCCAGCGTGGATAACAGAGTGAGACCCTCTCTCCAAAAAATAAAATAAAAAAACAAACACTTCGGGGCAGTGCCTGTGGCTCAGAGGATAGGGTACCAGCCCCATATACTGAGGGTGGTGGGTTGGAACCTGGCCCTGGCCAGCTAAAACAGCAATTACAACTACAACAACAACAAAAAAGCCAAGTGTTATGGTGGGCGCCTGTAGTCCCAGCTACTTGGGAGGCTGAAGCAAGAGAATCACTTAAGCCCAAGAGTTTGAGGTTGCTGTGAACTGTGATGGTACAGCACTCTACCGAGGGTGACATAGTGAGACTCTGTCTCAAAAAAAAAAACAACTCCAAAACCCAAAAACACTTCAGCAGGGGTTTAGTGAAAGTTCTTGGGGAGAAGATGGGCCAAATGATGACAAGCCTAACTCAAGGGTTAATCCTGAGAGGTATAGGAGCCATTGGAAGGTTTTAAGCAGCGGAGATTTGGGTTTCTTGACAGTGGCTGCCAAGAATACCCTGTGAGTGTTGCTCATCTCCATTCCTGGGACTTTCCCTGGATGCATGTGGCACCGGAGCAGCAGCTGCTGTCGCTGACTGCTGGAAAACCGGGTCTTGCTGGCATGGAATTTGGTCGACTGTAATTACAGATAATGGGCCTCAATTTGCCTGCGAGGAATTTGCACAGATGGCTCTCTCACTGGAATTTGAATATTTTACATCCCATTTGTGCGCCCAAGTCAGACACTAGAAGAAGCAGAAGTCACCAGGGCGTCCCATCAACTCGGTAAGTTGGCCTTGGAAATGGGCCTCTGTGAAGCTATGGCCTTTCCCCGAGGAGTGAGCTTTTTCTGAGCAAGCCCACCCCTACAGAAAAGGTTCAGACTAGAGCCATTCTCAGGTATGGGTCTGGAAGCCAAGGATGCAGGACTTGCTGTTACAGTGATGCCATGGCATTTTCCTGGAGTCCATGGTGAGTGGAAGGATCAGTCTACCCACATCCTGGTCTTTAACTCAGCCTGACATATCCTCGCAGCTCACTGCCTACAGCCAATATATATTTTGTTTGTTTGTTTGAGACAGATTGTCACTATGTCACCCTTGGTGGTGTCACAGTTCACAGCAACCTCAAATTCTTGGGCTTAAGCGATTCTCTTGCCTTAGCCTCCCCACTAGCTGAGACTACCAATGCCCGCCACAACACTTGGCTATTTTTTTGTTGCATTTGTCATTGTTGTTTAGCAGGCCCAGGCCGGGCTTGAACCTGCCAGCCTCGGTGTATGTGGCCAGTGACCGACTCATTAAGTTACAGGCGCTGAGCCTGCAGCCAATTTTTTTAAAAGAAAGACAAGAAAGGTGACTTGGACATGAATATTTCAGTTCTACTGAGGGCGACTATCTTGGAAGTACATGCTTCACCACTGCTTTTGTTCTTTATGGCCCATCTGGTTCAGAGTCAACCAATTTTTTTTTTAATTGAGACAGAGTCTCACTTTGGTCACCCTCAGTAGAGTGCTGTAATGTCATAGCTCACAGCAACCTCAAACCTTGGACTCAAGTGATTCTCTTGTCTCAACCTCCCTAGTATTTGGGACTACAGATGCCCACCACAATGCCCCGACTTTTTTTTTTTTTCCATTTAGTAAGTAGGCCTGGGCCAGGTTTGAACCTACCAGTCCTGGAGATGTGGCCAGTACCCTAATCACTGAGTTACGTGTGCCCAACCAATTTTTTGGGGTGTGGGGACAGAGTCTCACTCTGTTACTCTGGGTACAGTGCGGTGTTGTCCTAGCTCACAGCAATAGCAAACTCTTGGGCTCGAGAAATCCCCTTGCCTCAGTCTTTTGAGTAGCTGGGGGCTCTTGCTATGATGCCCAGCTAGTTTTTCTGGGTTTTTTTTTTTTTTTTTTGAGATAGAGTCTCACTATGTCCCCCTCTGTAAAGTGCTATAGCATCATAGCTCACAGCAACTTCAAACTCTTAGGCTTAAGAGATTCTCTTGCCTCAGCCTCTAAAGTAGCTGGGACTACAGGTGCTCACCACAACACCCAGCTATTTTTTGGTTGGAGTTGTCATTGTTGTTTGGCAGGCCCGGGCTGGATTCAAACTCACCAGCTCTGGTGTATGTGGCTGACGCCCTACCCACTGAGCTATGGGTGCTGCCCTTTTTTGTTTCTGGTTTTGCTTTCTGTTCTTGTTCTAGTACTGACTTCTCTATTTATCTATTTTACATATATGTGTGTATATATACACACACACTATTTATATAGTACTACCATACGCTAAATAATGTTCTGTATATACATAATTTAAATTTATTCCTCATAACAAATGATGCAGTAAGCATAGATAAAAAGCTATTATACTCATTTTATAAATGAGAAAGTGAGGCAGACAGTAGTGGAGTTCATATTTGAACCAGGTAGTATTGCTCCAAAGCTGATGCCACACTATACTTGAACTTGATAAATTTCAACTTGTCCCTCCTTAACATATGAGATAATTCTCTACTAAGCTCTTTATTTGTGCTAGAAACTTTACATGTGTAATCACCTCTAATCCTCACAACAACTCAGAGAGATAGATACAGATAAGAGACTCCAAATCACAGTGATTTATGCAACTTGCACAAATTAGTAAGTGGAGCAGCTGCTGGCCACTAGACTGGAGTTATTTTGTACTGACTGTTCTGGGTAATCTCTCAGCCTGAGTCACTCCCTGGGACTCAACCATGATGACACTAGCCTTACACCAGTCCCCACACAAGGGGAGCATAGAACCGACTGGCACAGTTTCAGAGGAATGAAATTTAAGCTTGGATTCAATTCTGTGAAGCTACAGTCTCAGTGTTTCCAAGGGCATTTTAATAAAAATAGTTATAACAATAATATTTACCATTTATTAAATACTTCCTGACATATCTGGCACTTTATATACACTATTCCTAACCATCCTGACAACCCTATAAAGTCAATATTATCATTTGCTATTTTATAGATGAGGAAATAGAGGATCAAAGAGGTTAAATAACTTGCCCATAATCACATAATTATTCAGATATGCTGACTCCAAAATCTGTACTCTTTCTCCTCTATCCAGTTTCCTCTCATGTGGACTAGATCGTGGATCAGTCTTTGCAAGGGCTTGGAGAAAATATAGAGGGTGGGAGAGAATAGATTTTAGCTTGGGTTGGTGAAATATTTCTTTCTTTTTCTTCCTTTCTCCCAATCTCCTTTCCTCCCTGCTTTCCTTCCTTCCTTTTTTCAGTTAATGAAAATGACACAATTAATAACAAAGCTAACAGAAGCCCTAGACTTGGCCTCTTGTCATCTTTAAATCCAAGCTCCACCCATGTTGAATCATGACAGCTGACAATAAAGTCCCAACCCAGTATGAATCAGCACAGAGCAATAGCAAAAGAGGGCAGGGCTAGGACTTGGTGCTCAGAGTTAGCCCCAAAGTTATGAGTCAGAGAAGCCTCAGAATAACCTCCCTGCAAGTTAATCTCAGGCCAGGGCTTGCCAAGATGTAACTGGTTTCACAAACTCCAGTGGACTGGAGTGGACTGCCCTGGGGAGAAAGGGCAGTGCTAATGTGCCAGAGAGAGACAGACTGGGTAGGTTACTGGAATTATGGTCATTAACCAAACCTCACTGGTGATACTGCAACAGAAAATAGTCCTGATGTCACATAGGTGGAAGGAAGGGCACCTGTTTTGTTCTGCTCTTCACTGTATTCAGAAACTCAAGAAAAGCATCTATAATGTATCTAAATGCAGGTCCAGATATATTCACATTATTAACTAATATCTGCAACAAGAACTAGCCAAAAATAAAATACCAATTAGTGTATTTAGTATGTACTAAAAAAAAATTACATGGATTTATGGAGACCCAAACTAAGTTTAAAAGGTTTGTCATGGCTCAGCACCCATAGCTCAGTGGTTAGGGCATCTGCCACATACATCGAGCTTGGTAGGTTCAAACCCAGCCTGGGCCTGCTAAACAACAATGACAACTGCAACAAAAAAATAGCCGGGCATTGCAGCAGGTACCTGTAGTCCCAGCTTCTAGGGAGGCTGAGGCAAGAGAATCGTTTAAGCCCAAGAGTTTGAGGTTGCTGGGAGCTGTGTTGCCAGGGCACCGTACTGAGGGCCACATAGTGAGACTCTATCTCAGGAAAAAAAAAAAAAAGGATTTGTCATAAGTTTGTCCTTGGTCCAGGTTTTTCCCAGTATGTCTAGGTCAACCTCTTTCTCTGAATCTCACCTTGTGCTCCATCCCCAGACAGACCTGGGCTCCTGTAACTCTCACTAATCTGCTCTTTTTTCTTTCAAAAGAAATAAAAAACATGGTCTCCTCACCTAGATCCTCCTAGAGAAAGATGAGAGAGTTGTGCACCCATTCTGTGTGAAAAGAAAGCAGACTTTAGAATCATAAAGGTCTGGAGATGAATCCAAAGTCTAATATAATACTTCCTAGCTGTGTTGGCTTTGGACAGTTTATTCATCCATACAATGGGGAAAACAAGAAAACTGAAAAGTTGCCAGAAGATTAAATGAAAAAATAGATGCTAAAGTGCCCAGGATACTGTCTGGCTCCAATCTCCTGAGCTGATCTGTACTTTTTTCTATATTAGAAAATCCTTTTAAGAGACTTAGAGAAATCTATTCTTTCTAATGTCGAAGTCATTGATTTGAAATTCACTGAAAGGCATTCTGAGACACTATGTGTTCCAGAAATGGAAATGGGTAATACAATTATTCTTTCATTTGATAAAAATTATTAAGTATTTCTTCTGCGTTGGGATCTGAACGTGGAGCTGGACCTGAGGTACAGGTCTCAGTTCAGAGGGGAAACAAAGACTACTGTTGCGAGAAATATGAAGGTGAAAACAGAGTCCTGGGGACGTCCCAGGAAGAGCACCTGCTAGGACTCTCTTGGTGGAGGTGTGTTTGTTGGGAAGTGGGGCAGGTGACAGACTAAAAGGGCAAAACAGGCGCAGGCCAGGTAGAGAAGAAAGGTGAGGCTTGCTAGCACAGGGAATGGCCAGGCCAAGGCACAGGGTGTAAATGGCCATTGGTTCTGAACTTAGGCCATAGGGATTGCATAGAGGTGGGGCCAAGGCAGAGACTGGAAAGCTGCACAGACGTCAGCTCACACAGAGTTTGAGGAAATAAGCTCTGTAATTTGGGTTTAAACACGAAATGCGTGGAGAGTCTTTGAAGCATGCCAAGCCGGCAGATAACATGATCAGATTTGTTTTTTTAAATGGCATGAAAATTTATGTCCATGGATTCAACTTGTTTGTATGAATTCATGATATAAACCAACTCTCTTCCTTTCTAAGGAAAGGCAAAGATACATCTTCAAAAGTTGAAATTGTCAAAGAACTTCATGCTACATGGTATTTGAGTTTCATTCACTGTTGGGTGTGGGAGAGGTTGGACCTGGATAGGAATATTGACACTGAGACTTATTCATTTAGCTCTTTTTTTTTTCACCTGCAGGGCCAAATCCATAACATGAATAGGAATTTTAAGATTTTTACCAAATCTGGAGACAGTGATGTTCACTTTGAGAAATGGATTCTGAGCGGCTGTGTAAGTGTGAGGAAGGCTGTACTGAGCCCTGAAATTCATTAGCAGAAGCAGTTAACAACTATGAAGTCTCACACCAGTGCCTGCTTCTATTTCTAGCCTTAACCAAAGCTGTCAGCATCTTCCTTTCAAAAGAATTTAGTTCCCTTAATTAGAAAAATATTCTGATTGTGAGAAGTCTACAGACATGCCCTGGGAATCCAGTGACCTCATTTTTGGTAGCTCTATAACGTTTGTGAGCATTTGTTTTTAATCACTGTCACTTCTTTTGATCAAACTTAATGCCAAGGTTTTTGAGGTTCAAGGGCAGTTTGTCCCACCGATCAGGACCCATTTATAAGAGGGTCTGTCTCTGTAACTTTCATACAAGATGCCCACACTGAATTAAGCTCCAACCAGCCCCAGCAACAGGAAAGATCTGGAAAGCAGAATCAGAAAGTGTATTAAAATAAAAAGCCCAAATGTTTTGTGTTGTAGTCTTTTATTGCCTTCATTCACTAGAAGGCTTTTCTAATAGGACATTTGTCTTGGCCGATGAAGTGTCACATATTAAGCAGGTGATAAGTGGCATAACTCAAGGGAAGCATTTGAGAAAGCTAGTCACAGACAAATGACAAGTTGGAATGTGTAACTGTCAGCACAGACAGGCCAAGGTCCCAGCATAAAAGTTATTCTGAAAGTTCCTCTCTAATTTGGCAACCCTGCTGAAGTTGGACAGATTTGGGCTCACTTTTAAAATCAGTCTCATTGTGAGTGAGTGAATGTGTCTGTTTTATTTTTTTATTTTTATTTTTTGAGACAGAGTCTTACTTTGTTGCCTCGGTAAAGTGCTGTGGCATCATAACTCACAGCAACCTCAAACTCTCAAGTGATCCCCTTGCCTCAGCTTTCCCACTAGCTAGGAATACCGGCGGCTAATGCCTGGCAGCTAATGCCTGGCTCTAGCTCAGTCTGGTCTTGAACTCGTGAGCTCAGGCCATCTGCCCGCCTTGGGATCCCAGAGTGCTAGGATTCCAGGCATGAGCCACCGCTCCAGGCCTATGCGTGTACGTTTTATACGGCTGCTGTTTTTCTATCACTGAATACTTAAAGAATAAAACCAAAAGGTGGTGTTGTGCTTAAAACAGACGGGGAGAGATGGAGATCTTCAAGAGAAAAACAAAGGGAAGTAAAGCAGATTTCCCAATAAACCTGATATCCACTTCAACAGACCAGCTGAAGAGTATCTTGTGTTACAAGCTTTGTTCCTAAGGTATGCTGAGTCCAAGTTCCCTATTTAGAGGCTCCAGTCACAGCTCAGTTGGGAATTACCCACCCACCTAGGTCTGTAAGTCAAGATTTGAACGCATTAACAGAGGTCCTCTTCAAACGAACGCAACACAGGTCCATCAAATCCGAACTGAAGCCAAAATAGGAAAAGAAAACAAAATCAAATAGTTCTTTCATAAACTTCAGTGAGGTTTCATAAACTGAGACACAGATGTGAGAATTTTAAGACATTCTTCCAATACCTTGTTTCTGGCTGAATGAGTTTTTGCACTTGGGCAATTTTGGCATTTGCAAAGCACTTGCTTTGCGTGAAAGGAAATGAATGTGAGGACAGAGGCAGGGGAGGAGAGAAAGGCAAAGGACCAGCTTCTAGCCTGTATTTGTTTCCAAAGGTCTTGGTTTAGAGCTATATTTAACTGTGAGAGCAGCTCCCCAATAAAAGCAGAACCCAGAACTATCTTTCTATAATTTGGTGACTAATGTTTTTCCTTCCAATAAATCAATAGTTCTTCAGCCAGCCTTTAAGGTTTGTGTAATGAGCCAGGCAAAGATGCAGGCTCATCTTCCTAGATGCAGGAATATCTTCCTAGATATTCTAGGTAGAGGGAAGCATACAGACAGAGGCAGGAAAGGACACCAGAGAGCATGTTCTGAGCTCATAAAGCTGTAGCATCAGAAGAACACGGCATCACTCTGGATGCTCAGGGCAGGGCAGAAGGAGATGTCAGAGGTGGTCAGCAAGTTGCCAGTCCACAAGTTGACCTTCACCGAAAGATGAAACAGAGGAAAAAGAATGGAATTTGGGAAGGAAGGTGATTCAGATGGGCATCTGTTGGTTTTGCCTTCCAGGTATCCCTCCTCGCTGCTTCTGACCACAGTCCTTCATTTTCTCCTAAGCATGCAGCCCTCCCCACATTCTCAGTTCATGTGACTCAGGTGTAACTAATATCCTCTTTGGCTCAACGGGTGGACACACGACCTAGGCCTAACTAATCAGAACATTCCATCTCCCAGGCCATCAGGGACGGCTCTATAATTTTCAGATAGCATTGCTTATGATTTCTAGTATGATGGTGGGAGGGCGGAACTTTAGACTATGTTTACAAGAAATGTATGTGAAATTAGGAAATGGTCAAAGGATGTGGGATGATAAATATGATGGGAGCATTAGGGCTTTCTTCAGTGACCGTCCCACAGTGCCATTGTGTTACCAGTAGGGATCCAGGGATGGACATTCGACCCAAGCTGAGCCGATGAAAGACAGCCCTGAGGCTGTTCATTAAAATACGGGAATACAGAAACTCTCATTTCAATAGGGGTACAGAGCTGATAAAATGGGGACTTGAAGCTTCTGGTGATCATCTTGTCACTATGAGGGAGGAGTTTTCTGAGCAAGAAACCAAGACTGCGGAGAGTGGAACCAGGAGAGGGCATCGGGGAAAGACAAATAAGGTGACGGACAGAGACAGATTCCTGATAGTGTCATTGGATCACTAGGATCCGGACTTGCTTGAAATCTATCTATGGACTTAAAGTATTTTTCTTTTCTTTTTTTTTTTTTGAGGGAGAGTCTTACTTTGTCACTCTCAGTAGAGTGCTGTGGCCTCATAGCTCCTGGCAACCTTAAGCTTTTGGGCTCAAGAGATCCTCATGCCTCAGCATCCCAAGTAGCTGGGACTACAGGTGCCCACCACAACACCCGGCTATTTTTAAAGACAGGGTTTCACTCTTGCTCAGGCTGGTCTCAAACTCCCGAGCTCAAGCAGTCCACCTGCCTTGGCCTCCTAGAAAAGGAGGATTATAGGTGTGATATACTACTGATATACCACTGTGCCCAGCCTAAACTTTTCTTTTTCGTTTTCTTTTTCTTGAGCCAATGAAACAAAACAGTCTTTTTTTTTTTTTTTTGAGGCAGAGTCTCAGTTTGTCACCCTCAGTAGAGTAGTGCCACAGCTCATAGCAACCTCAAACTCTTGGGCTCAAGGGATCTTCTTGCCTCAGTTTTTCTATTTTTAGTAGAGTCAGGGCCTCACTCTTGCTCAGGATAGTCTTGAACTCCTGAGCTCAAGAAATTTACCTGTCTCAGCCTCCCAGAGTGCTAGGATTATAGGCATGAGCCATCTCACCCGGCCTGAAACAAGAGTCTTAATGGACACAATGATGAGCTAGGCACGGTGCTCACATCTGCCACCTTGCCCAGCTCATTTTTGTAGCTCATTTTTGTATTCATTAAAACCCCAGCACTTTGGAAAGCCAAGGCAGGAGGATTGCTTGAGGTCAAGAGTGCAAGACCATCCTGGGTTAACATAGTGAGACTCAATCTCTACACAAAATTTAAAAATTAGCCAGGTTCAGTAATGCACACCTGTAGTCCTAGCTATTTAGGAGGTGGAGTCTGGAGGATTGCTTGAGCCCAGGAGTTAGAGGCTGCAGTAAGCTATTATTATGTCACTGCACTCCAGTCTGAGCAACAGAGCAAGACCATATAGAAAGAGAGAGAGAGAAAAAAAAACAAAGATGCTGGTTTTAGACATATAGAAAATGTAACAAACATGGTTAACATATGGAGGTGGTCAACATAAGGAACTAGGCCTACTGTGCTGATACACACATGTGGTGAAATCCCGTTTATGAAAAGTAGGCCAACTTAAGGAGGTGGTCAATGCAGGTGGTAAATTATGGAGGTTCTACTGTATATTTAATTTATAGGAAGTCATCAAGATAGTCGAAAAAGTAGAACTAGTTCTCTGAACACTGTATCAAGTGCCCTGAATACTGAGAGAAATATCTAACAGCCATTTATGTTGTTAAAACAATAAGAACCAGGCTTGGTGCCCGTAGCACAGTGGTTATGGCACAGGCCACATATGCCAAGGGCGGCAGGTTCAAACCCGACCTGGGCCAGCTAAACAACAATGACGACTGCAACAAAAAATAGCTGAGCATTGTGGTGGATACCTGTGGTCCTGGCTACTTGGGAGGCTGAGGCAAGAGAATCACTTAAGCCCAAGAGTTTGAGCTTGTTGTGAGCTGCGATGTCGCAGCACTCTACTGAGGGTGATATAGTGAGACACCATCTTCCAGTAATTCACCAAAATAACAAACACAAAAGGAAAAAGGAGAGGCACCCAATACAAGCTCTCTAGGCCTTTTAGAAAACATGGAGTTGTTCCTTGGACCACATATATGCAAATCTACAAGAAAGGTGATATTGTAGATATCAATACTACAATACTGTTCAAAAAGGCATGCCACACAAATATTACCACGGCAAAACTGGAAGAGTCTACAATGTTACCCAGCATGCTGTTGGCATTGTTGTAAACAAACAAGGGCAAGATTCTTGCCAAGAGGATTAATGTTCCTATTGAGCATATTAAGCACTCTAAGAGCCGAGATAGCTTCCTGAAACGTGTGAAGGAAAATGATCAGAAAAAGAAAGAAGCCAAAGAGAAAGGTACCTGGGTTCAACTGGTTAGAGTACGGTGGCATCACAGCTCACAGCAACCTCAAGCTTTTGGGCTTAAGAGATTCTCATGCCTCAGCCTCCCAAGTAGCTGGGACTACCCGCGCCCGCCACGATAGCCCCTCCTGGCTAATTTTTGGTTGGGGTTGTCATTGTTGTTTGGCAGGCCCAGGCTGGAGTTTAACCTGCCAGCTTTGGTGTATGTGGCTGGCACTCTAGCTGCTGAGCTACAGGCGCTGAGCCAGGGACCCCAACTTTTAATGACAGTTTCTTGCCACCTATGAGTGACTCTAAGCAAAAACCACACCACTAGGCCATTGCTGATTTCTGATTCTCAGAAACTGTGTGAGATAACAAATGTATGTTGTTTCAAGTTGATAAATTGGCCAGCAATTTATTACACAGCAGTAGATAACTAACACATATTCTAGTACCAAGAGTGGGGTGCTGATGCAGTAAAAATATAAGATCTCATAATTGTTTTGGAACCAGGAAGTGGGTGGACACTGGAAGAGCTGTAAGGATTTTAAAGAGAGCCCTAGTGAAAGTGGAAAGTGCCCTGAACACACCAGTTGTGGATTATGGGCTCCAAGAAGGCTGTTGTTAAGAACGTAAAGGAGAGTGAGGAAAATCTTACAGGAAACTTGATAAAAGGAGATTTGTTTAATCTGGTAACAGAAGGTTTACAATGCAACCTATAGCAATGTGGGTGGTAAAAAATGTACCTTATGAAGTAGGTGATCAAGGTAAGGATCTTCTCCATCCCCCTGTCTTGGCTCTGCTCTCTGTCTTGCTTTCTTTCTCAGAAACCTCTTCCCTCATATTGACACCATGACCATTAGAAGCTTCAGACCCTCATTCTATCAAATCTGTACTCCCCATTAAATGAGAGGCTCTGTATCTCAATATTTTCTTTTTCCCTTTTTTTTTTGAGACAGAGTCTCATTATGTCACTCTCTGTAGAGTACTATGGTTTCACAGCTCACAGCAACCTCAAACTCTTAAACTTAAGCCATTCTCTTGCCTTAGCCTCCCAAGTAGCTGGGACTACAGGCACCTGCCACAATGCCCGGCTACTTTTTGTTTCAGTTGTCATTGTTTTAGCTGGCCCAGGCCAGGTTTGAACCCACCAGCCTCGGTATATATGGCTGGTGCAGTAACCACTGTGCTACAGGCACCAACACTGTTTCCCAATATTTTCATCAAACGCCTCAGGCCTATCTTAAGAAGCCACCTGGTTTCTTGGTTCTGAGAGTAACATGCAAGAAAGAGGGATAAACTAACGGAAGGATCATTCAAAAAAGGGGGCTAGGTTTGAAGACTTTTAAACTCTTTGCATGGCAAATGAAATTAAACTTTAAAAATGGCTTCCAAGAAAAGAACATATCCTTGGTACACCTAGGGAAATCTGGTCCAAAGATAAAGTCAAGGGCATGTCTGTAAAATACATTTTTAAAACTTCTGAAAGCTTAAAAGCAGCACCTTATAGTATTGTTGAGATAAGCAAAAGGCCTCTTAAGATTTTAAAGATGTGGCTCGGCACCTGTGGCTCAAGTGGCTAAGGCGCCAGCCACATACACCTAAGGTGGCGGGTTCGAATCCAGCCCAGGCCCGCCAAACAACAATGACGGCTGCAACCAAAAATAGCCAGGCATTGTGGCAGGCGCCTGGGGTCCCAGCTACTTGGGAGGCTGAGGCAGGAGACTCGCTTGAGCCCAGGAGTTGGAGGTTGCTGTGAGCTGTGATGCCATGGCACTCTACGCAGGGGCACAGCTTGAGGCTTTGTCTCAAAAAAAAAAGATTTTAAAGATGTGATGGAGGTGCCTGTGGCTCAGTAGGTAGGGCGCCAGCCACATACGCTGAGGCTGGCGGGTTCAAACCCAGCCAGGCCAGCTAAAGGGACAATGACAATTGCAACAACAACAAAAATAGCCGGGCGTTGTGGCAGGTGCCTGTAGTCCTAGCTACCCAGGCAGCTGAGATGAGAGAATCTCATAAAACCAAGAGTTTGAGGTTGCTGTGAGCTGTGACACCACAGCACCCTACTGAGGGCAACATAGTGAGACTATCTCAAAAAAAAAAAAAAAGAAAGAAAACACAGGCTACCTTTCATAAAACAGGAAAGATAACACAGAGGGAGGAATTAAGAGCTGTGAGAAGCACTCCTAGAAAGAAATAAGATTGAGTACTTTGGAGGAACTCACAGCATTTTTCAGGACGACTTTCTGGATTGTTACAGAGCAGCAATGCTTTGTGCCTCTCATTTCCTCCCTTTTTGAACAGAAATGTCTATAGTGATTATCTTATGCCTAGTCCACCATTTTACACTGATTGTGCATGTGGAAGGCAGATAACTTGTCTATTTCACAGACTTTAGATGTTTCAAAATTAAGAAAATCTGTGCACAAGGACTACAGACAGCTAACGAGCCTCATTCACAGCTAGACCTCCTTTGGGTTATGAGATTCTGGACTTTGGGCTGATATTAAAGTGGCTGAGATTTTTGAAGGTCTTGGGAAGTGGTAAGTATTTATATTTTGCATATGGGAGAAACATGAGTTAATGGGGGGAGGCAAAGAATAGACTATTATAGTTAGCCTCCAAGATGGGCCCCCATGTTCCCTGCCTCCTAGAATTCAGTCCTTGGTATAATTCTCTCTTAATTGTGAACTGGATTTAGTGACTTGCTTCTGCTGAAAAGAATAAGGCAGAAGTCTTGATACATGCCTCAAAGACTATGCCAGAAATGGAGTGTTGTTGCTACTTTCTCATCCTCTATCCCTCTCTCCACTCAGACTGTGAGAAGCCATGTTGTGAGCAGCCCTAAGAAGAGGCCCAAAGGGCCGGGAATTAAACGTGCTGCCAACAGCCAGGCAAGTGAGCTTGGAGACCCAATTCAGACGCTGATGCTTTAGCTGACAGCTTTACTGCAACTTCACCGGAGACTTTGAGAACCACCAGAACCACCAACCTAAGTGGTTTACAGATTCTTTTATTTTTTTTAAGGGTTGAAAATAACTATTGATTTAGAACAGTGGTTCTCAACCTGTGGGTCACAACCCCTTTGTAACAATGAAAATACATAGTGTCATTAGGAAGGTTAAGAACCACTGATTTAGAATGAGAAAATAAACCACAACAACTGTGGGCTTGGAGAATAGACCCCATTCTCTAACACCTTTTTAGTTATCAGAAATAATGCCTCAGGTGGCAGCGCCCATAGTACAGTGGGTAGAGCACCAGCCACAGACACCCAGGGTGGTGAGTTCGAACCTGGTCAGGGCTGGCTAAACAACAACGACAACTGCAACAACTACAAAAATAGCCAGGCATTGTGGCAGGCGCCTGTAGTCCCAGCTATTTGGGAGGCTGAGGCAAGAGAATCACTTAAGCCCAAGAGTTTGAGGTTGCTGGGAGCTGTGATGTCACAGCACTCTACCAAGGATGACACAGTGAGACTCTGTCTCAAATAATAATAATGCCTCAGCTTACAGATTCTTAACCCTCAGAAACTTTGTAAGGGAATAAAGGTTTGTTGTTTTAAACTAAACCTGGAGGTAATTTGTTATGCAGAAATAAATAATAAGCTTGCCAAGGGCACATACTCCATAATCCCATTTAAATCAACTCCAGGGAAGTTGTCTCCAGGGAAGACAAATTTTATCTACAGGGATCCAAAGCAAATCAGTAGTAGCCTGGGGTCATGGGTAAGGGTAGGAATTGACTAGGCAGGGGCACATGAAAACTTTTGGAGATCAGAAAAATGTTCTTTCTTTTCTCTTTTCTTTTCTTTCTTTCTTTCTTTTTTTTTTTTTTTAAGAGACAGAGTCTCACTTTGTTGCCCTCAATAGAGTGGTGTCTCAGCTCACAGTAACCTCTAGCTCTTGGGCTTAGGCAATTCTCTTGCCTTAGCCTTCCGAGTAGCTGGGACTACAGGTGCCCAGCACAACGCCCGGCTATTTTTTTGTTGCAGTTTGGCCAGGGCTGTGTTTGAACCTGCCACCTTCAGTATACAGGACTGGCGCCCTGCTCACCCAGCCACAGGTGCCACCCAAATGTACTATTTCTTAGTTGTGGGGGTGGTTACTCACTGAATTGTACTCTTAAATGGGTGTATTTCTTCTTGTGTTTTTTGTTTGCTTGTTTTTGTTTTGAGACAGAGTCTCACTCTGTTACCCTGGGTAGAGTGCCCAGGCATCAGTGCTTACCAGCAACCTCAAACTCCTAGCTTAAGTGATCGTCTTGCCTCAGCCTCCCATGTAGCCGAGACTATAAGCACTCCACACAGTGCCTGGCTAGTTTTTCTGTTTTTATCAAAGACAGGGTATCAATCTTACTCAGGCTGTTCTCCAACACCTGAGTCCAAGTAATCCAACTGCCTCAGCCTCCCAGAGAGCTTGGATTATAGGTGTGAACCACTGTGCCCAGCTGTGTATTTACTGAATGTATATTTTACCCTAATAAGGTTGATTTTAAGAAATGAGAGAGTGATGAGGATGTAGAATCAGTAGAATAAAAAGTGTGAAGGTGAAAGCAAGAGAGATGGGACAGTGTCTTAAGAAAGTATCTGGTGGCTTGGCGCCCATAGCTCGGTGCTTAGGGCGCACATTCACCGGGGCTAGCGGGTTCCAACTGGCCAAGCCTAGTAAACAACAATGACGACTGCAACAACAAAAAAAATTGCCAGGCGATGTGGCGGGCACCTGTAGTCCCAGCTACTGAGGAGGCTGAGGCAAGAGAATCACTTGAGCCCAAGTTGGAGGTTGCTGTGATGCCACAGCACTCTACAGAGGGTGACATAGTGAGACTCTGTCTCAAAAAACAAAAACAAAAACAAAAGAAAGAAAGAAAAAGAAACAGAAAAAGAAAGAGAAGAAAGTATTTGGGACTGGGCACAGTGGTTCCCACCTGTAATCCTAGCACTCTAGGAGGCCAAGACGAGAAGAGCCTTTGAGCTCAGGAGTTCAAGATCAACCTGAGGAAGAGAGAGTCCCCATCTCTACTAAAACTAGAAAAACTAGCCAGGCACTGTGGCCGATAGTCCTAGCTACTCAGGAGGCTGAGGATTGATAGAGCCCAATAGTCTGAGGTTGCTGTGAGCTAGGCTGACTCCATAGCACTTTACCCTGGGGCAACAGAGTGAGATTCAGTCTCAAAAAAAGAAAGAAAGAAAGTATTTAGGTCAGGGATTTTATGTATTTTTTTAAGAATAAGAGAGACTTAGCACAAGTTTGAAGGCAGAGGATAAGGACTAAAGATATAAAACAGAAAGTTTAAATTATAAAGTAAAATTCTGGAGAGGACTAAAATAAATGATATCAAGCTAGAGGGTTCCTTAGTGAAATACTTCCTGGAAAAAATGGGTAAAGGGGATTTTATGGACTCATAATTCCAGTGTTCTCCGTAAAGTAGAAGATCAGTTTATATTGCAAGAGTTAGAGGCTTTTCAGCAAGGACTACTAGGAAAGAAGTTTAATGTGGTTTTTATGCAAACTGACAATGAAAGTCAATTACTTTCAGAGTCTCTGCTAAAGTGTTTAATATTATTCTGTAAACAGTGGGGGAGTCACTGATGGCTCTTGAGCAGAGAAGTGGTAAGTCAGGGATTACTTTAGGGAAATCATTCTGTTGCGGAGAGGAGTATGAACTAGCTGGGAGATGGTAGAGCCAGAGAAACCAGTCATGAGACTACTGTAATCATCAGCCAAAGTTGGTGAATGAACCCAAGAGAAGCAGGAAGGGGAAACCTGGCTTTGATTTGTAAGAGACTGTGGCCTGATGAAAAGGCGGAATGTTGGCAATGACTAGATGGGGTTGAAGGAGAGGAAAAGCAGAAAATGGAGCAGGTGAGGCAGAGAAGGAAATCTCACTTGTGGAACTGAGTTTGGAGTTTGGCAGATTATTCAGGTAAAGGTGCTTGCAGTAAGTGAGAATACAGCTAGAAACCTCATAGGAGTGAGGCGATGAGGCTGGGAAAGAGATTTAGGAACCATCTCTTTCTTTCTGGACTAAAGGATTCCTGTTTGATTTAGATTAATGGAGGGCAGTGTGAGTGCCTTGGTTGAAGCTATTCTAACAAAATACCATGGATTAGATGGTTTAAACAACAGACACTTATTTCTCACATTTGGGAGGCTAAGAAGTCCAAGGTCAAGGTGCTGGGCAAATTCAGTTGTTGGTGAGGACTCTCTTTCTCACTTGCAGGTGGCTGCTTTTTTGCTGGATTTTCACCTGGCAGAGAGCGGAAGCTCTGGTGTCTCTTCCTCCTCCTCTAAGGGCACTAATGTCACCATGGGGGCTTCTCCCTCATGACCTCATCTAAACCTAACTACCTCCCAAAGATCTTACCTCCTCATGCCATCACTTTAGAGGTTAGGACTCCAAAATGTGAAGTCTGGGGGCAACACAAATATTTATTACATAACAGTGGGTCAATGGTTAAAAAAAAAAAGAAAAGCTTCAGAATCGATAAAGATCTATCCTGTTCTTTCTGGAAGATGAATTGAGTGGATTCAGTCAGTGTTTTTCAAAATGCATCCTTAATGAAATGTGATATATTAATGTGTTTTTCAAGAGCAATTGTTTTCCTGGTCAAATAAGTTTGAGAAATACAGGTTAAGCAAAGCTAAACAGTTGTTTTTGTTTTTGTTTTTGGCTAGGGCCAGGTTTGAACCTGCCACCTCCGTCATATGGGGCCAGCACCCTACCCTTTTGAGCCACAGGCCCTGCCCTAAACAGTTTTTTATTTAATGCAGGAGTTCTCACAGTCTTACTATGTAATGTTACTATTTACGGTGAATCCTTAAGAGTAGAGGAACATAAAAGAAAGCATTTCTTGTGTTTATTTAAACAGACAATGCTTTTTCTAAGGAAAAGCTTTAGGAATTAATGTTCCAAGAAAAGCAGTTTAAGGAAAACAGGTTTAAACTGTACTGAAACTGTAGTTATTGGTAACAATTATATGCAAACAAGGACTTCTCTCCTTTAATAGTGTAAATTCCTTCTAGTTTTTGCAAAAATATTGTATTAAAGATGAAAACAAATTTTTGGAAAATTCTGCCCCAAGAAAACCTGAGTTTAGGTCTCACATGAGTTGTTGGAGTCCATTTCCATTAAATAATGTTTAGGGCTTAAAAAACCTGGTGTTTCTCTAACTCCAGCTTCAGAAACCCACCATTATAAATAATTGCGGATAATTATGAGAGCAGCTGAATAAACTGGAAAAGGCTGGGCATAAAGAGAAAAGCAATAGTAGGAACCGTGCGGTACTTGAACAGTCCATAAATCTCTCTGGAGGCAGGGTAACAGTCCCCATCTTCTCCCAACTGGAACCTGCCTTTAAAGTAAATACCAAACCAAACCTAACCAAATCAAAATAATGTTACCTCAAATAAATGACTCTGGTTTTCTTTTGCAGTTATTAGGAGAGAATCTCGGGACTCTTTTATTCATCTAAAATTAAATCTCCTGACTCCAGACAGAGAAATGTGGCAATAACTTTATTTGAGGCCAGGGTGGTCCCTTAATCCTGAGGCTTTTGTGATTTTGTCCCTTCCATCAACCAGTAGCCGCTAACCCTTAAACTACTGGAAATATAATGATGCTTAATTTGGTCCCATGGGCAGCTTTCAAGCAAACCTTTTGCTGTAAGATTCATTATGAGGAAAATTAATGGTTTCAGAAATTAAATAAATTGTCCTATCAATAAGCAGTACATCTGGCATATATTGATTACAGGCTGGCTACTCTCTTGGGGCAGGAGACTGGGTGGCTGCCTCATCTACTGAGGAAGTCAACAGAGGACAATATGCACTTTTTTTTTTTTAATTGAGACAGAGTCTATGTTGCCCTCGGTACAGTGCTGTGGTATCACAGATCACAGCAACCTCAAACTCTTGGGCTTAAGCAATTCTCTTGCCTCAGCCTCCCTAGAAGCTGGGACTACAGGACTACAAAATGCCCAGCTATTTTTTTTGTTTTGTTTTGTTTGCTTCTTTTAGCTGGCCCGGGCCAGGGTCGAACTCACCAGCACCTGTGCATGCAGCCAGTGCCCTAACCACTGGGCTACAGTCACCCAGCCGCAATATCCACTTTTTATTTTTATTTATTTTTATTTTTTTGAGACAGAGCCTCAAGCTGTCACCCTGCATAGAGTGCCATGGTGTCCCAGCTCACAGCAACCTCCAACTCCTGGGCTTAAGCAATTCTCTTGTCTCAGCCTCCCAAGTAGCTGGGACTACAGTTGTCCTCCACAACACCTGGCTATTTTTTTTTTTTTTTGGTTGTAGTCGTCATTGTTGTTTGGCAGGCCCAGGCTGGATGGGAACCCACCAGCTCTGGTGTATGTGGTTGGCGCCTTAGCCGCTTGAGCTACAGGCATGGAGCCAATATTAACTTTTTAATGGAGATTCTGTATTACACTTATGGCAGGGAGTCCTATTTCCCTGCATTTCTCTAATATTGCTTTTTCTGCATAATCAGATGTACTCCTAGATTGTCTTTTATCTTCTTGTCTCTAAAGGGAAAGCTGGAGGAAGGAGTTCAAGTGGGTAGAGCACTTTCACTGTGCCTGTGTGCTAAGGGTGATGCCACGTCCTGTCACCTATTTGTCATAGTGTGGCTATTGAGTGGTAGTGATCCCTTTAAGACAGAGAATTTGAGCATTCAGGATCCAAATCCAGCCCTGACTGCTTCTAAATCCCAGGAATTTCTGATTCATACAAGAAAAAGTTAAATCAGAGAGGTTAACCATGCTGATGCCCTAACAACATGGAGGTACAGCATAAATTAGCACAGACATCTTGGAAGACTATTTGTAATGGATGTGCATCATGGTCCCTAAAAATGTTAATACTGTCTGACCTGGTAATAATCATACTAATAAAGACCATTTACTGCACATTACCCTGTAATCCAGGATATAGCTCTAATGCATTTCTTCATTAGAATAGAAAGTGCCTGCAAGATTTCTGAGAAGTATCATAAGAATATAGGCTGCACAAGGCATTAGTTGCTTAAACAGCCCTTTACTGAGCATCTACTCTGTAAATAGGCTGAGAGCTCTCACCATTGTAAGTACAGAAGGAGAGGGAAGGAGATGACAGAGGTCAAATTCAGTGTACTATTCTAAATTAGATTAGGCAACTTCCCCCCAGTTTTCATTTCTTGGAAGATAAATTGTGCCAATCAGTAGCTGTGATTTGAAGCAAGTTACTTCATCTCTGTAAGTCTATGTTACTTAAAAAAGGGGATAATGGTGCCAGCTGGGTCACTGGGAAGAATAAATGAGATAATGCAAATGAAAGAGACACGGTATAGGAATTTTGGTCCCGGGCACACGTCGAAGTTTAGAAGGACTCCCTTCCAGGAGCAGTCCACCCCACCTTTGTTGTCCAGTACAGCAGCCACTAGCCACACATGGCTCTTGAGAACTTAAAATGTGACTAGTCTGCATTGAGATGTGCTGTAAGTATAAAAGACATATTGAATTATTATAAAGACTTAGTATGATAGGGCTGTGCCTGTGGCTCAGTGAGTAAGGCGCTGGCCCCATATACCAAGGGTGGCAGGTTCAAACCTGGCCCCGGCCAAACTGCAACAAAAAAATAGCCGGGCATTGTAGCGGGCGCCTGTAGTCCCAGCTACTGGGGAGGCTGAGGCAAGAG
>NW_003852424.1:9578778-9581101 GCF_000181295.1 Otolemur garnettii
ACTACAGGTGCCCGCCACAATGCCTGGCTATTTTTCTGTTGCAGCTGTGACTGTTGTTTAGCTGGCCTGGGGTGGGTTTGAACCCACCAGCCTCAGTGTATGTGGCTGGCACCATAACCACTGTGCTACAGACATCAAGCCACATTATTTTATTTATTTATTTATTTATTCATTTTGAGACAGAGTCTCACTTTGTTGCCCTTGGTAAAATGCTATGGCATCATAGCTAATAGCAACCTTAAATTCTTGGGCTCAAGAGATTCTCAGCCTCCTGAGTAGCTGGTAATACAGGTGCTCACCACAACGCCTGGCTATTTTTAGAGATGAGGTCTCGCTCTGGCTCTGGCTCAGACTGGTCTCCAACCCATGAGCTCAGGCAATCCACCCACCTCAGCCTCCCAGAGTGCTGGGATTACAGACGTGAGCCACCATGCCCAGCTGGAAATTTTGTTAAATGTGGATTCTGACTCACTAACTCTGTGGTGGGATATGGAATTCTGCAAAAAGCTCCCAGGAGATATAGATGCTGTTGATCTGAGACCCCACTTTGAGGGAAAGGGTCTACCCTAAATTCTCTAGACAGCTGAGGTCCCTATCCTCTTTGATACGTCCTAAATTGTGATCTGCATGGCTGGCATCTTCTCATTATTCAGGCCCAACTCAAATGCCCTTCCTTTAAAAACCACCCCCTGGCTACCCTATCTAAAGTAACCCACTCTCATCTAGTCCCTCTCTTTCATAATTATTCAGTTTTTTTTATAGCATTTATCCCAATCTGAAAGTAACTTATTTATTTTATATGTTTCCTGGCCGCCTCCCCTCACTATAATGTAATGTGAGGTACCTTCAAACAGACTCTCCCTGACACTAAAGATTTGTTCTTTCAAGGTACACCGAATATTCCTATACAGTGCACCTCCATTTCACAGGAAAAGATTACAGATGCAATCATTTGATCACTTTCTCTGAGTAAGTTTACAAGCCAGAAAAGATGACAGAGCCTTATTGGCAGTGGCAGGATCTTGTATCTCTGAACTATCTCTAAACCATCTCTCCAGATGACTTACAGCTCTGTAATTGATTTATGCAGATTAGAATACCTAAAAATATGACAAGAACTCCATTTTATACAGAGTCCCTGGCAATGCTAAAGCAAAGAAGAAAGAAAATCAATACAGTTTGAAGAAAATAAATTTTTCTTGAGACCCGTGCTTCCTAAAATGTCTACTTTTATAAAAGGAGGTCTGGAACAAATTTGTCCCAGGGTTCCTCTTGCACAGCAGTGGTTGTTTTAGTGTTTTTGTGGTAGAAATAGTACTGATATTGCTTTGGGGACTTCCACTAGCGGCCCTTTGCCTGGTGTGAAGCCAACTCTACCATAGCCCCAGTTCCATGGCTGCAGCATCTGACAGAGACCCGAGCCTTTCCAAGCTGCTGATGCACAGGCAATAGGCTAGTTCAGGGTTGGACACATGACCCCAAATAGGACACTCAGGGGCAACGGGAGTAAATTCTACCCTCCGTTTTAACTATCTGGGTCTTTCTTGACTGGAATCTTTGTCTTATTTGATTGATTGCAGTTTTTGGCTGGGGCTGGGTTTGAACCTACCGCCTCTGGCATATGGGGCCAGCACCCTACTCCTTGAGCAACCCCTTTGTCTTCTTTGAATGCAAACTGGAAGGCTATGCTTGTCGGCCATCTTGTCACCATAAGGAATGAACCTTTGGAATGGAGCCAGCACAGTGGACAGGTAACAGAGGAAAACAGTGTCTTGGTGGTATAGGCTGAACTGTTGAATCTGGAAATACCTGAGGCTGGAACAACAAGTAGACTTTTTCACTTAGGTAAGACAATTAAGGCAGTCAGAGTGAGATTCCTGTCACTTGCATCCAGAAGAGTTCTAAATGCTATACCACCCATGAGCTGATAACCCTGGTCAATTCCCTGACAAATAGCTATTGAGAGTTTACTGTGTGCCAAGCATTAGACTTGGTCTTGGGGGTGTAGGTGAAGAACAAGGTCACTGTCCTCACAGTCACAAACTCACAGTCCCTCACAAACTCACAGTCAAGTGAGGGAAACAGGCAGACAAACCAGCGAGAAATCAAATGTGTGCATGTCTTTAAAGAAGCTGGTGTAGGGTGCATCAGGGCACAAAGAGGAGTGCTTCTCCTAGTTAAAGGAAGAAAATTTGGGGAAGACATCCAAGAGGATGAGACAGATAAGCTGGGTCTTAGAAGACAATCAGATTAAAAAAAAGAGTGGGGGCTCGGCGCCTGTGGCTCAAGTGGCTAAGGCGCCAGCCACATACACCTAAGGTGG
>NW_003852424.1:9581121-9615651 GCF_000181295.1 Otolemur garnettii
GTTGCAGCGGGCGCCTGTGGTCCCAGCTACTTGGGAGGCTGAGGCAGGAGACTTGCTTGAGCCCAGGAGTTGGAGGTTGCTATGAGCTGTGATGCCACGGCACTCTACCCAGGGGGATAGCTTGAGGTTCTGTCTCAAAAAAAAAAAAGAGTGGGATGGTACAAGAGACAAGGGGGTGTGCACAGGCAGTTAGCAGAGGACCTTTGCAGAACAGGGATAAGCAAATTCAAAGATGTGGGGTATCAGCACTCGTAAGAAACTGGGGAGGAGATGAAGCTGAGGGAGGTCAGTGGAGGTCAGGACTGGTACTGCCATGCAAAGAAATATGG
Organism: Otolemur garnettii; assembly: GCF_000181295.1. NCBI lineage: Eukaryota > Metazoa > Chordata > Mammalia > Primates > Galagidae > Otolemur > Otolemur garnettii. Next base: position 9,581,451 of record NW_003852424.1, read on the forward strand.
CCTTCATTCTGTAAGGCAAAAAGGAAATCTCAAAAAATGTTAAAGTAAGGGAACAGCGAGAGCAGATTTTCATTTTAGAAAGCTCACCTCGCTACCATATGTTTAGCCTGAACTGAAGTGGGGGATGAGGATGAGGGAGGACAGAGGATTCTGGCTCGAAATCTGGCTCCAGGTAAAGTTTTAGTCTGGAGCTGAATTTTCATTTCTTCTTCTTCTTCTTCTTCTTCTTCTTCTTTTTTGGAGACAGAGTCTCACTATGTTGCCCTTGGTTGAGTACTGTGCTGTCACAGCTCACAGCAACCTCAAACTCTTGGACTCACGTGATTCTCTTGCCTCAGCCTCCCAAGTAGCTGGGACTACAGGCACCTGTCACAATGTCCAGCTATTTTTAGAGATGGGTCTTGCTCTAGCTCACAGCAACCTCAAACTCTTGGGCTCAAGTGATTCTCTTGCCTCAGCCTCCCAAGTAGCTGGGACTACAGGCACCTGCCATAATGTCCAGCTATTTTTTGGTTGCAGTTGTCATTGTTGTTTAGCAGGCCTTAGCCAGGCTCCATCCCAACAACCTTGGTGTATGTGGTCGGTGCCCTACTCACTGAGCTATGGGTGATGCCAGGTGAAATTAATTTTAATAATATTTTGTTTAGCCAAATATTATTATTATTGTTTTTTGCAGTTTTGGCCAGGGCTGGGTTTGAACCCGCCACCTCCAGCATATGGACCTTACTCCTTTGAGCCACAGGCACTGCCCCTAGCCGAATATTTTAATTTCAACATGTAATATAAAAATGTATTACTGAAGGTTGGGCAGTGGCTCACACCTGTGATACTAGCACTTGGGAGGCGAGGAGGGTGGATTGCCTGAACTCACAGGCTGGAGACCAGCCAGAGCCAGAGGGAGACCTTGTCTCTAAAAATAGCTGGGCATTGTGGTGGGTGCTTGGAGTCCCAGCTACTTAGGAGGCTAAGGCGAGATACCACTTGATCCCAAAAGTCTGAGGTTGCTGTGAGCTGTGACAGCACAGTACTCTACTGAGGGTGACAAAGTGAGACTCTGTCTCAAAAAAAATTTTTTTTTCCAGACGGGCCTATGCACAGTGGCTCATGCTTGTAATCCTAGCACTTCGGGAGGCTGAGGCAGGAGGACTGCTTGAGACCAGGAGTTTGAGACCAGTCTGAATAAGAGCAAGACCCCATCTCTACTAAAAATAGAAAAGGTAGCAGAGTATGGTAGCACAGAGCAGTAGTCCTCGCTCTTTGGGTGGCCGAGGTGGGAGGATTGATTGAGTCCAGGAGCTTGAGGTTACAGGGAGCTGAGATGATACAACTGCATTCTAGCCTGGGCAACAAAGAAAGATCTTGTCGCAAATAAAACATTTCCCAGGTGTGCATAATAAATTTGAAAAGTGCTGAACTCTTGACACTTCCAGCAGCCCCACTGGCAAAGTGTAAATGCTGCCTAGGTGGGAACAGTGTTGTCAGAAGTCACTGGAAGTCACTGGAAGATGACAGGGTAACATTTACTGCTACCTCTGAAACAGACTGGCCAAGTTTTAAGAGAAAACTATGGGATTACCAAACGTTTGGGGTCCATATAATTTTTTGGGTTAGTGCTCTTGTGTTAGAGAGTGAGGTTCTTCGAGGAGTAACCTGGTCATGGTGGGCTCCTTTGTGGCAGAGTCAGGTTTAGGACCCAGGCAGGCATCTCTTGTCTCCATGCCAGCTTTTAAATATTGACAAGGATAGATTAGAGTTGAGTGTGGAAGAGGGTGAGCATGAGGATAAGGTGATATGGAAATAATTTCACATGGAGAACTGGGCATGTTTAGCCTTTTAAAAAAATCATTCTGTAAGGGGGAACTAAGAAAATGTATGTGAGCACCAGGTTGACTGACAGAAAAGCAAATTTCAGCTCTATACAAAGAGCATTTATTTTTCTTTTTTTTTTGAGACAGTTTCAAGCTGTCAACCTGGATAGAGTGTGGTGGCGTCATAGCTCACAGCAACGTCCAACTCTTGGGTTCAAAGGATCCTCTTGCCTCAGTTTTTCTATTTTTAGTAGAGATAGGGGGTCTCACTTTTGCTCAGGCTGGTCTTGAACTCGTGAACTCAAGCAATCCACCCACTTCGGCCTCTCAGAGTGCTAAGGTTACAGGTGTGAGCCACTGCACCCAGCTAGGAGCATTTCAAAGATTTAGAGCTATTCAACAATGGAAGTACCTGGAACACACACCAGATACTCACGATACCCTCTCTCAGATATTCTTTAGCTGGGAAAGAGCTTGCCTGGATCAGGGTTTCCAAAATGTCAGTCATTTGTATCTTTGCATTGTTTTTGGCCGTATCCTGTACCTGGATTTAAACAACTGACATTAATGTGTTTAAAATGTGTAAGGTGAAGTAATTTAAGTATACAGCTAGTTTTATCAGATGTATACAAGAATACCTTTGTCATCCACTGCTCAGAGCAAAGTATAGAACGGGCACCACAGAGGCTTCCCTCCTGCTCATTCCAGAAAATAACCTCCTCCTTCTAGGTACCACTGTTTTGTTTTGTTTTTTCTTCGTTTTTTTGAGACAGAGTCTCACTATGTCACCCTTGGTAGAGTGCCATGGCGTCACAGCTTACAGCAACCTCAAACTCTTGGGCTCAAGCGATTCTCTTGCCTCAGCATCCCAAGTAGCCAGGGCTACAGGCATCCGGCCACAATGCCAGGCTATTTTTTTTTGTTGCAGTTGTTATCGTTGTTTTAGCTGGCCCAGGCCGGGTTCGAACCCACCACCCTTGGTGTGTGCGGCTGGCGCCGTAAGCACTGCTTTGTTTTCTGTTTGTTTTTTGAGACAGTCTCACTTTGTCACCCTGGCGCCCGCTACAATGCCCGGCTATTTTTTGGCTGCAGTTGTCATTGTTGTTTAGCAGGCCCGGGCCGGGTTCAAACCTGCCAGCTTTAGTATATGTGCCGGTGCCCTAACCACTTACCTACAGGCGTGGAGCCGGTACCACTGTTTTTACTTCAATCATCAGTTTTGCATGTTCTTGAACTGTCTATAAAGTGTTTCTATTATTAATATTTTTCTAGTACTTTTTTTTTCTTACAACTTTCTTCTTGACCTGAGAAATAACATCAGTGAAGCAATGGTTTGACAGGCGTTTCCACCCCTAATACACGTTAACGTAAACACGTAACTATCAAAGTAAAGACGTTTATATACCAACTAATATGATCTCCCAGGCCGCCACAGGTATACGGACCACATTTGTTTCTCAAAGCCACCAGATGATTTCTGAGGTCCTTTGCAACACAAACACTGAAAGATTTTGTGAGGAAAGTGAACCGAAAGTTCTCGGCAGGCACTGTCAAAATTCTGACATTGCCATAGCGCCATCATGCATTCATCCGTCAACACTTGCTGAACACACAGCAATGACTTTCCAAAGCTTTGGACACTGCTAAACTGCACTTCCTGATTTGAACTGGGAGAAATAAGCCATTTCAGTGTGTGTGGTTAAGTGCTACAGCTCAGGTAAGCACAGGGCACACAGAGGAAGGGCGGTTTCTTGAGATTCGGCAGAGTGAAGACAACTGGTGGGCATTCCCTAAAGCCTCTACCACCAGCCACCCCACTTTGATCACTTTGCCGCGGCGCAGCAGTGGCGGTCAACCTCAGCCTCCCTTAGCAACTTACGCGCACCGCCCAAGAACCTTTCTATTGGTCGCACGGAGCATGACGGGCAGCTCTGACATGCAATCCCAGCTCGTGGTCTTTGGCTCCTGGTTACTCACGGGAGGACTCGTAGGCGTTACCGCCTTCTCTGGGCACTCCGCCCCTCCTCGCGCGGTGTGTGGCGCATGCGCGGGTGCGCTAGGGCTGTGTGCAGGGCTAGCGCGGGGCCGAGCAGCCGCCGGGAAGCTCCTGGGCTCCACCGAGACCGTGGTGCCCGCTCCTATCCTGGGCCGCAGCCGCTTTAGCCGCCGCCGCCGGGGGAACGGCCGCCTATTGTCTTTCTCCGCGGCGAAGGTGTGGAGCTGTTCCGGCTCGGCCCGCGGGGGAGCCCCGGGAGCCGCTAGGTAAGAGCGCAACTCAGTTGGCGGAGTTGAGGGAAGTTTTGTGGTTTGAGAAAGGGTAGCGGAGAGGGGCGCGGGCCCCTCCCCCTGCTGCCGCTGCTCGGTGGCGAGGCACAAAGGGAGGAGCGGGGCTGCTGGGGGTGGAGGGGGGCGGAGAGGGGCGGACGACGGTGCTCGGGTGGCGGGGCGGCCGGGCGGCCGGCTCTGGCCACCCCTCCTCCGCATCCCCCCGGTCCCGCATTGTCTGTCCCCGGCCGCGGCGCGCCTCTCACTCCCCGCAGCCCGTCTTGGGGGCCGCCCCCGCCCCCTCGGTCCTTGGACCCCCGCTCCGGGCTCCCGCGGTCGGCGCCGCCGAGGCTGGCTTAGTCTTCTTCTGGGGGCGGCAGCCGCAGTAGCCCCCGCGAGCGCCGGGCAGCTCTGCGGGTCGCGCTGGGGGGCCGGAGTCAGCCGCCTGGAACAAGTGCTGCGGGCGCGAGGGAGCGGTTCCCCCGGGCCGACGCCGGCGGTAAACACGTCGGGCCGCGCCCGCCTGCGGGGCCCTCTCCTCGCCTGCTCCCGGGCGCGGCTCGCCTGACCCCCGCGGGTCGGAGGCCGGCTGCCGGCGGGACCCGTGCGGTCTGCACGCGCTCTGGGAGACTGGCAGCGAGCAGGCTCAACTTGGAGCTACACTTTGAGACCACACAAAACATTTTTATCTTTTATTTTTGTAAATATGACTCCCTGCTCCTCCTTTGCAAAGCCAACCAGTATGTAAATTATAAAAAATGGGGACCTCCTTGATTTTTTAATCAAGAAAGGGAGTAGACAAGTTTGTTTTGTTTTGGAAATACTAGTTCTGACAGCAAAATGATTCAGTCACGTTTAAGTTTCTAGATCCTACTGTGAACTCAGGAATTCACAATGAAAGTTGGATTGAGCAATATTTTGGTGTTCATTCTTTGCTATTACACTCCCTACTGAAGTTATTTTGAGAGTTTATTGCTCCAGGCAAGTATAAAGCAAAACGCAGAGTGCGACCCCCCAGGTTTCCCCCCCTCCACACCGTTTTATTTTTAGAAGCAGCAGCTTATTCAGGCTTTCTAAACCATTGGATTGCCCACATCAAGACAAATGCTGCAGTTCTTGAAAGGTCATTGTTTGCAAGTTTGTAAAGAAGTTATGATCAATTGAGATAAATCAGTGTTACTGATCTCCTATTCCTTCTTGGACGGTGGAGATTGGAGCACTGTGTCAGGTGCAAGCCTTGTTAGGTTTTGGGTTCACTGACTCCACAGAATTTGGTTAGTTTGGCTTATAATATAAGAATAATTCTATTTAAATTCCTCAGGTAGAATTAGTTTAATTGTCTTTTGTAGTGGAACAAAGTTATCAGCGTGTCATTTAATTTCAGTTATTGTATCCCTTTGTCATATTAAAAAGAAAAATTTGGGAAATAACTGTATATCACGAGATCAGTTTTTCATGCTAAGAGAGTAATATAGAGAAGTGTTCCTGGGGTTTTCTGGTTTGGTTGGGGTCACTTTGCTCTAAAACCAACTTTTGTTGCCTGAGGAAGCCAAAGACAAATTTTCTTAAGGCATAAGCATTGTGCTTTTAAACTACAAAGTCGCTTTTGGGACTGACAATACTTGTTCTATAGCTTCCTTTTCTGGTTGTATGTGGGATTGTGGGGAGGGAGGTTGACAGAGATTGGAAAGGGTTGTCAGGGAGGAACATAATGTAAACAAATGCTACTTAGTACATAAGGAGACAAGTACACAAGTTGTTTTCCTTCTCTGGGCTGTGATAGCATGTTATCCTGCACATAACTTTTGTTTTAGGATTTTTTTCACTTCTTATTTCTCTGATTAAGTGGTAACTGTACACATTGCCTGGTAGATGTAATGATAATTTGGTACATTTGTACATATGTATGATTGGACTCCTCTAGTCTTTTAATTCCTTGAGAGGTGTGATGAGCCTTATTTGACTTAGCTTTGGTGCGGGCATCCAGTTTGAATTGGGTGGAATGCTTTCTACTAGTTAGTGGTAGTGCACATAGGAGGGAGTTGCTAACTCTGGGACTTGCCCAAAGTGACAATTCACCTGCAGATCTGTGATGATATTTTCTTTAAAAGGATGTCTAACCCTTCTTTTTATTTGTTGATTACTTCTTGAAAAGAAATGGGGTTTAAATAGTGCTCCATGGGTTTCAAAATGAGATTCTAATTGAGAAGTCCAATCTCCCTCTTTTTAGTGAAGTCATGAAGATTGCTGGACAAATCCATTCACAACTCTGCCCATTCCAAAATTGTGAAATTGGGAGGTAGCACAGTTGAGAAGAAAGTATACTCTTTTGGAGCTAGGTAAATTTGAGTTCAAATCTCCACATTTTCATTCATTAGTTGTGTCTGAGCCTTAGCCTCTTAGCTTCAGTTTACTACTCTATGAGGGTTAGTAATATACTTTGCAGTGTTCTTAGGAATAAATGAAACTAGGGGGGGTGCTTTCTACACCACCTAACGTTATGTAGGTGGCTGTTTCCTGGTAGATGTAATGACAATTTTAGTACTTTTGTACATGGCTTAAAAGAAAGTGTTCCCCGAAGTCTAATGCTTCATTGAGTATAGTGGTTTAGTTATTTTTTTCATCAAGTAGGGGTCCTGACCCTTGTCTTATCCAAATGCATTTTTTAAAGGTGCCAGAAGAAGTGAAGGATAATAGAAACAATGCGATTATATCTTCTTGCAGAGGGGCTTGCTAGGGAACAGCTCTGTGATTGTAGTGTGTAGGAAACAGTGGAAGGTGGGGTGTTTTCAGTACTTTGAATAGGATATTGGAGTTAGTTCCAACTTTTTCCCTTAGTTTACCTTTGTCTTGAAAAATAACAAGTATGGATTATGACTGTTTTTCTCACACTTACAATAGAACTGGACTGGCTGTTAACACCGGGTAAGTGTAATATTGAGATTTGAGCAAATCACTCACTTCCCTTTCCAGTCCCTCTTTGTAGATGCCACCATTTACGGAAGGAAGCAGTGATATAAATCAGTGTACCATCTCAGTTTAGAATACGTACAGTACCAGGCTGGGCTCCTATAGCTGAGCGGCTAGGGTGCCAGCCACATGCACTGGGGCTGGTGGATTCAAACCCGGCCTGGGCCTGCTAAACAACAACAGAAACAGACAACTACAGAAAGAAAACAAAACAGCTGGGCATTGTGATGGGTGCCTGTAGTCCAGCTATTTGGGAGGCTGAGGCAAGAGAATCGCTTAAGACCACGAGTTTTAGGTTGCTGTGAGCTGTGATGGCATGGCACTCTTCTGAGAGTGACATAGTGAGACTCTGTCTCAAAAGAAAAAAAGAATACTAAACTGCGAAATGGAATAGATACAGTCTAGAAATGTTTAATTGTTGAGGATGTTTCTGTGTATTGAATTCCATCTTTCCATTAGGTTTCTTATAAAGAAATTACAGTAAACTTTTCTTTTTATTTTTTATTTACTTTTAAAGTTATGGGTACATTATAGTTGTATATATTATTTACAGGGTGCGTGTGATGTTTTGATAGAAGCATACAGTGTATTAATCAAATCAGGGTAATTGGGGTATTACATCACCTCAGGCATTTATCATTTCTTTTTTTGTTATTGAGACAGAGCCTCAAGCTGTCACCCTGGGTAGAGTGCTGTGGCATCACAGCTCACAGCAACCTCCAACTCCTGGGTTCAAGTGATTCTCTTGCCTCTACCTCTCAAATACCTGGGACTACAGGCACCCGCCACAATGCCCGGCTGTTTTTTGGTTGTAGCCGTCATTGTTGTTTAGTGGGCCCGGGCTGGATTCGAACCTGCCAGCTCAGGTGTATGTGGCTGGCGCCTTAGCCACTTGAGCCACAGGCTCTGAGCACATTTATCATTTCTATGGCAATTTTTTTTTTTTTTTTTTGTAACAGAGTCTCACTATGTCACCCTAGGTAGAGTGCTATAGCATCATAGCTCACAGCAACCTCAGACTCTTGTGCTTTTAAGCAATTCTCTGGCCTTAGCCTCCCAAGTAGCTGGGACTATAGGTGCCCGCCACAATGCCTGGCTATTTTTGTTGTAGTTGTCATTGTTCTTTGGCAGGCCTGGGCTGGGTTCAAATCCGCCAGCTCCAGCGTATGTGGCTGGTGCCTTAGCCAGTATAGCAAACTTTTAAAAATTATATTTGATTTTTCTAACAGATTTAGATGTCTCTGAAGAGCTAGATGAACAAACTTGGACTTTTTGATGTTCCTTTCTTTTAAAGTTAACATCTAAGTGCACTTGGATAGACGTAGTTATTAGTGATGAGGACAAGTAATCATTTGAAAATGGTGCCTTCTTCTCCACCACCGTGAATGGAGAGAGAGGACTAAGTTGTTAATGGGAGGAAGTTTGTTTCTTGTGAATGTCCTTGAATTTATAGTTGTCTAGTCCTCCTAGTCCACCTACGAGTTGATTGGGACGTAATATGCAAGAGATGAATAGATAGTGCATTGATGTCAGTCCTTGCTGGGAGGATGGATCAGCACCGTGGTCGTATGAGTATTTGTGTGAGGCAGTGGTGTGCTTTTTCTTTTTACCTCTCCAGAGCGGTCTTCAGTGCCTGGGGAAGGTGTGTTTGTATGATATGGATTTATTTGGGGTGAGGTGTTTACCATTTACGTTATTTTACAGGCTCTTCTTTGGCTGCTTTGGCACTACAGTGGCAGAGTTAAGTAGTTATGACAGAGTATCTGTGGTCCACAATGCCAGAAATATTTCCATCTGTCCTTTTACACGCCCTTGTTCTGTATAACCAAATACAGTTACAGTATTCATACCTAAGATTAACGTTAATTCTGTAATATTCTTTAGTGCCTGTTTAATTCTCTCTATTCCGAAATATCTTTCATCGTTGATTTATTTTTTATTTTATTTTATTTTTTATTGAGACAGTCTCACTCTACCCTGGGTAGAGTGCCGAGGAGTCATCAGAGCTCACAGCAACCTCAATCCCTTTGGCTCAAGTGAGTCTCTTGCCTCAACCTCCCTAGTAGCTGGGACTACAGGCGCCTGCCATAACGCCCGGCTATTTTGTTGTTTAGCAGGCCCAGGCCACGTTTGAACCCACTGGCCCTGGAGCATGTGGTTGGTGCCCTAAGGACTGAGCTATGAGTGTCCAGTTGGTTTTATTTTTATTTTTATTTTTTTTGAGACAGTATCTCACTATGTCACCCTCGGTAGAGTTCTGTGACATCACAGCTTCCAGCAACCTCAAACTCCTGGGTTTAAGCAATTCTCGTGCCTGAGCCTCCCCAGTAGCTGGGACTATAGGTGCCTGCCACAGTGCCTGGCTATTTTTCTTTGGTTGTAGTTATTGTTGTTTGACAGGCCTGGGCTGGATTTGAGCCTGCCAGCTCTGGTGTATGTGGCTGGCGCCTTAGCTGCTTGAACTACAGGTGCTGATCCCATTCATCCCCCAGAATTCTCTTGGGCCTGTTTATAGTCAACCCATTCTCTACCCCTAGACCCTGGAAACTGCTGATCTGTTTTGTTGTTCCCATGTTTTATTTTGTGTTTTCAGGAATGTCATATACATGGAATCATATGGAATGTAGCCTTTTTTTAATTTTATTTGTCCACTGACCAGTGATGTTAAGCATCTTTTCATGTGATTAAATAGTTCTCTGGTGATGTGTCTGTTCAAAATCTTTTTGCTCATTTGAAAAAACTGAGTTGTTTTTATATACTGTAGAGAATCAGGTATGTGATTATGATTTGCAAATATTTTCTTGTATTCTATGCCTTTTTAAAATTCTCTTAATAATGTCTTTTGGTGAGTGGCGCCTGTGGCTCAAAGGAGCAGGGCACTGGCCCCATATGCTGGAGGTGGCGGGTTCAAACCCAGCCCTGGCCAAAAACTACAAAAAAAAAAAAAAAAAGTCTTTTGGTGAGCTTAAGTTCTTAATTTTTATGATCCAGTTTATTGCTTTTTTTCTTTGTGGATCATGTTTTTGGTGTAATATCTTAGCAATCTTGGCCCAATTGAAGAGCTCAAGACTTTCCCTTATATTTTCTCCTAGAAATAGTTTAAAATTTTACAGTTGGGTTTGTGATCTACTTTGAGCTAATTTTCTTAAGTGGTTCAAGGTGTGGATTATTTTTTTACATGTGGATTTGCATTTGTCGCAGCAACATTTGTTCAAAAGGCTTTCCTTTCTCACTTGAATTACCTTTGTACATTTGTTGAAAGTTGATTGATTGTGTATATGTGGAGCTTTGTCTAGTTTGTTTTGCTTTATTGATCTGGTCTTTTTTTGAGACAGAGTTTCATTATGTTGCTGGGTAGAGTGCTGTGGTATCACAGCTCACAGCAATCTCCAACTCTTGGGCCTAAGTGATTCTCTTGCCTCAGCCTCCCAAGTAGCTGGGACTACAGGTGCCCACCCCAATGCCCGGCTATTTTTTGTTGTAGCTGTCATTGTTGTTTGGCAGGCCCTGGCTGGGTTCAAACCCACCGGCTCCTGTGTACATGGCTGGTACCATAGCCGCTGAGCTACAGGTGCTGAACCCAGTTTTTCATTTCTTCATTACCACACTGTTGATTACTGTAACCTTACAGTAAGTAAGGTAGTGAGAGTTCCCTTTTTGTATTATTTTTTAGAATTGTTTGTGGACTCTAGTTGCTTTGCCTTTCCACGCCTAGTTTAGAATCATCTTGTTGATACATACAAATCCTGTTAGGTTTTCTTTTTTTTAATTTAAGAGACACGGTGTCACTTTGTCACCTTTGGTAGAGTGCTGTGGTGTCACAGCTCACAGCAACCTCCAGCTCCTGGGTGTAGGCGATTCTCTTGACTTAGCCTCCTGAGTAGCTGGGACTATAGGTGCCCACTGCAATGCCTGGCTATTTTTTGTTTTAGTTTGGCTGGGGCTGGATTTGAACCCACCACTCTTGGTATATGGGGCTGGTGCTCTACTCACTGAGCCACAGGTGCTGCCTCCTGTTAGGATTTTTGATTTGGATTGTGTTGAATGTGTAAATCAGAGAACAGTTGACTTTTTTTTTTTTTTTTAGAAACAGAGTCTCATTTTGTCGCCCTCAGTAGAGTGCCATGGCATCACAGCTCACAACAACCTCTAACTCTTGGGCTTTGGTGATTCTCTTGCCTCATCCTCTCAAGTAGCTGGAAGTACAGGTGCCTGCCACAACACACAGCTATTTTTTATTGCAGTTTGGCTGGGGCTGAATTTGAACCCACCACTCTCAGTATATGGGGCCAGTGCCTTACCCACTGAGCCACAGGCAACGCCCCAGATTTTGATTTTTCATTATTGCATTGTCGTTTTTAGCAATTAGTTCTTGCATGTATCTTGTAATCTTTATTTTCTGTTTTTAGAAACAGAGTCCTTACTTTGTCACCCTTTGTAGAGTGCCGTGACATCACAGTTCACAGCAACCTCCAGCTCTTGGGCTTAGGCAATTCTCATGCCTCAGCCTCCCGAGTAGTTGGGACTACAGGCGTCTGCCACAATGCCTGACTATTTATTGTTGCAGTTTGGCCAGGGCTGGGTCCGAACTCGCCACCCTCTGTATATGGGGCCAGTGCCCTACCCACTGAGCCATAGACACTGTCCTTTTTTATAATCCTTATATGTATTTTATGTCTTTTGGTGCTATTGCGAATGAAACTTTTAAAGTTTCAATTTCCAGTTGGTCACCCTGGGTAGAGTACAATGGTGTTGCAGCTCACAACAACCTCAAACTCGTGGGCTCAAGTGATTTTCTTGCCTCCGCCTCCCAAGTAGCTGGGACTACAGGTGCCTGCCATAACACCTGGCTATTTTTAGAGACGGAGTGTCATTCTGGCTCAGGCTGGTCTTGAACCTGTCAGTTCAGGTGATCCACCTGCCTTGGTCTCCCAGAGTGCTAGGATTACAGGCGTGAGCCCCTGTATCTGGCCTGTGATTGAATATTGTATGCTGACTTTGTACCCTGCAACCTTGCTAAACTCACTAATGGTTCTAGAAGCCTTTTTGTAGATTCTTTGGATTTTTTTACGCACATAGACAATAATGTGATTAGCAAATAAGGGCAGTTTGATTTCTTTGTTTTTAGTCTAGGTACTTTGTTTTCTTTTTATTGCTTTCCTGGACTGGCTAGGATCCCTACTATGATGTTGAATAGGAGTTTCTAGAGTGGACATCCTTTCTTTGTTCCTTTCTTGTTTTAGGGGAAATACATGAAGTGTTTCACAGGTTAATATGGTGTTAGCCATAGGTATTTTTGTTTGCTTGTTTTTGCAGCTATCTTTTAGCAAGTTGAGGAAGTTTTTTTCTATTTTTAGCTTGCTGAGAGTTTTTGTCATCATTAGAATTACTGAGTTGATCATGTTATTTCTTTTGTAGTCTGGTGATTTGTTGAACTAGCTCTGCATTCTTGTGATAATCCTCATTTGATCATAGAGTATTATCATTGAGTTTGATTTGCTACTGAATCTTTATTTTTTCCTTACTTTGTAATCATGTTCACTTCACTAAAATTCCCAGTCATGTGTATAATATTAATGACATTTGTTGAGTCTCTGTCTGTTAAATGCCAAATGTCCCTTGGGGGTTAAAGTGTTCCTGACATAAAAACCATTGCTTTGAAGAGTCTTGGACTTTGTATTGGCAAGTTAAGTTACATGCTTTTTTTTTTTTCTTTCCTTTTGAGACAGTCTCACCCTGTCACCCTCAGTAGAGTGCTGTGACATTACAGCTCACAGCAACCTCAAACTCCTGGGCTTAGGCGATTTTCCTGCCTCAGCCTCGCAAGTAGCTGGGGCTGTAGGTGCCCGCCACAATGCCTGGCTATTTTTGTTGTTGTTGTTGTTGCAGTTTGGCCGGGACCGGGGTCTAACCTGCCACCTGTATATGGTGCCGGTACCCTACTCACTGAGCCACAGGTGCCACCCAGCCATCTTTTTTTTTTGCTGCTGCTGTTGTTGCAGCTGTCACCATTATCTGTCTGGCCCAGGTGGGGCTAAAACCTGCCAGCTCTGGTGCATGCGGTTGGTTGGCACCCTGCCCACTGAGCTATCTGCACTGCCCAGGTTACATGCTGTTTTTTTTTTTTTTTTGAGACAGAGTTTCATTATGTCACCCTCAGTAGAGTACTTTGGCATCACTGCTCACAGCAACCTCAAACTCCTAGGCTTAAGCGATTCTCTTGCCTCAGCCTCCCGAGTAGCTGTGACTACAGGTGCCCACCACAATGCCTGGCTATTTGTTTTGGTTGTTGTAGTTTTCATTGTTGTTTGGCAGGCCCTGGCTGGGTTTGAACCTGTCAGCCCCAGTATATGTGGCTGACACCTTAGCCGTTGAGCTACAGGCGCTGAGGTAAGTTACATGCTTGTTATACCCCATTACTAAGGCATGATGGCTCTAAAATTTCCATTGAAGGCTCAGCGCCCGTAGCACAGTGGTTACCACCCAGGCTAATGGGTTTGACCCTGGCCCGGGCCAGCCAAACGATGACAACTGCGACAAAAAATAGCCGGGTGTTATGGTGGACACCTGTAGTCCCAGCTACTTGGGAAGTTGAGGCAAGAGAATCGGTTATGCCCAAGAGTTTGAGGTTGCTGTGAGCTGTGACGCTACAGCACTCTACTGAGGGTGACATAGTGAGACTGTCTCAAAAAAATAAAATAAAATTTCCATTGAAGAATTGGATGCCCCACAAGGATTCTACTCTATCTATTCAGAACACAAATGTCTCCCAGCCCGATGTGAACCCTGGAGCTCACTTTGCTTACAATTTTTGGGTCATTCTTTGTGTGCTCTCATACATTTTTACCATATTTTTACATAACTTACTAAATATCAGACTTATGGGGGCCTCTGTGCTAGCTTCTCCTCCATGAAACTCCCTCTTATCTGTAATTGCCAAACTCCCCAGCTTTTCCAAACTCTTAGTTGGTCTTCTAGACTTGACGAGACTACCCGGGTGTGCTTAGGATCCTCCTTTTGCCTCCAGGCAAAAATCTGGTAAAATTGTAGGGCTTTTCTTGTCTGTTTTTTTCTCTTAGGGATTGCAGTTCTCTGCTGGCTGTTGTCCAGTGTAGAAAAGATGTTGCCGTATATATTTTGTCCATTTTTCTTGAGACAGATGTGGAATGAGTTTGCTGGGAGGAGGACAGATTGTGACTTCCCTTTGGATGTGCTGTTTGAGATCTGTGAGACAGAGTCTCAAGCTGTCACCCTGGACAGAATGCTGTGATGTCGTAACTCACAGCAACCTCCAACTCTTAGGCTCAAGTGATTCTCTTGCCTCAGTTTTTTTTTTTTCCTTTCTTTTGTTTTTTTTTAGATCAGATTAGGTGTCTCGCATTTGCTCAGGCAATCCACCCGCCTCCCAGAGTGCTAGGATTACAGGCGTGAGCCACCTCGCCTGGCCTATTTTGTCCATTTTTCTAGTTGTTGGGGGCTGAGGGTCTTGGCAAGATAAGTCTAGATGCAGTTACTCCATTGTGGTTTGCAACCAAAGTCCCTTGGGTGGGCCTACTTGTTGGTGGAGCAGAGAGTCTCATTAGAGGGTTCTCAAAGTCACTAATTAACAAATATTTGTGGAATGTCTACTGAGTGTTGTTCAGCCCTTATTTTGTGGGGAATACAAAAAAGGTGGATATCTTTCAGTTGAAGAGGCGCATGGTACATACCTAAGGTTACCCAAAGAGATGAAACGTCGTGGTGATGAACAGAAAGAGAAGGTTCACTATGACCTGGTAATTCCCCCTCCCCCCCATTTTTAGGGGAGTGTCTTCTGGTAAAACCAGAAAACCTAGACAAATTCTAAAAGAGCCATAATACTTGTGGTCTGGTGTTTTCCTATAGAAAGGCTTTCTTCTGCATTTTGTTTCTTAGCATATATGCCTGTGGCACAAGTTGTTTGGCTGCTTATTCCCTGTCTGGTTTCAGGTAAGTTATCTTTCTCTACAATTCAGTGTTCTTTCTCTGTTCTCTTTTTCAAATAGTTAGAGGACGTACCTTGTAGTGTTGCTCATTAATTTACTCAGATACCTGAGTGCCTTCTGTAAGTCAGGCACTGTTCTAGGGAATGGGGATTCAGTGAGAAACAAAATGTAGTTGCTGCCCTCAATCTGTATTCAGGCAAGGGAAGCAGAACAGATGAGCAGATAGTTGCAGTGATGTCTGGTGTTGACAATTCTAGAAAGGATATGAAGAGTATTAACAGAGATTGGAGAGTTCAAACAAGGCTTTACTGAGTAGCTGAGGTTTGAGCAGAGACCTGAAGAAAAATGAAGGGAGCAAACCACACGAAGATTCAAGGGAAGTACAGTATCACCTCTGTAAGAACCACCCAAGGGACTGGAACAAACTTTTTAACATAAGGAGGTGGTCAGCATAAGGAACTAGGCCTGCTGCATTGAAAGGTCCATGTGGTCTGTGTCTGGTCTATGAAAATTAGGTTAATGCAAGGAGATGGTCAGTGTAGGGGGTGGTCAACTATATATGTATTTTGTTTTTTTTTTTTTCAGTTTTGGCCAGGGCTGGGCCCTGTCACCCCTGGTATATGGGGCTGGTGTCCTACTTTTTGAGCCATAGGCGCCGCCTGGTGTGCAACTATTTTCAAAGTAGATCTGATTCACAGGGCCTAAGGTGAGAATGTAACAGTGATGCTAGGCATACTCTGCCTGGTGAGAAAGGAAAACTGTGGGAGGGAAGGTTTGTACAATGTAGCCAGAGATCAGATCAGGTAGGCTCTTAAGCAGGTGTCCTCAGACTACGGCCAGTGGGCCACATGCGGCCCACCTATGACATTTATCCATCTCGCTGGGTGTTTTTGTCGCCACTGCCTGTCCTGCTTAGTAGTAGCCAACTTGTCCCGGAGCCCGCAGTCTGGCCCTCCAACGGTCTGAGGGACAGTGAACTGGCCCCTTTTTAAAAAGTTTAAGGACCCTCCTCTTAAGTATGATGGGAAGCAACTGAGGAATTTTTATTTTATTTTATTTGTTCAACTGAGGAATTTGAGCAAGCCATGACAAGAGCTGATTTAGATTTAAAAATTTCATTGTTGGTATAGGGAGCAGAATTGGAAATAGGGAGATTAGTTAAGAGATTTGCCATGGTCTGGGCAAGACAAGTCTGCAACTTGGATTAGGGTGGCAGCAGAGGGTAGAACTGATAGGATTCCTTACAGATTGGAAAAATGTTCCAAAGGAAGGAGAAATTTAGGACAATTCCCAGATGTTTTACCCAAACCAACTGGTAAATGGTAGGGATGTGGAATGAGTTGGCTGGGAGGAGGAGAGATTGTGATTTCCCTTTGGACGGGCTAAGTTTGAGATCTGTGAAACTGTTAAGTGGAGGTATCAGTAAGTGTTTGGATATACACATCTTGATTACAAGGATGAAGTCTGGACTGGATGCATGAATTAGAGAATTACAGCTAGAGAAGGGAGAGTGGGAGGTTACCGTGGGGACTGGGCATGTGGTAGGGGCTCATGGATGGTAGCTAGTGATAACACAAGAACTGGGTATAACCAAAGGAGAGCCAGATAGGAATGAAGGAAAACAGCAGTGATCTAAGCAGTCCCTTGTCTATTATGTCACAGTTAGGACTATAAACATGCTGAAAACTTCTCTGAGCACAGTGAAAGTATTATTAGTGAAATTTGTTGTACCTTTCCAGTCTCTTAAGGACATCTGTGATAGTCAGTAGATATTGACATTTTTAATGTGACGCAAAGGTTATTTGTGTGTGCTTTGTGTACACCTGGACACAGGACTATCCACAGGAGGCTGTTGCAGTGTTAGTTACTTTAGAGGAGGGAGTTGATAGGTAGGGTACTTTTTTACCTTCTGATCTTTTTTCTTTCTTTCTTTTTCTTTTCACCTTCTGATTTTTGGCAGTGTGTGTGTTTATTTTTACTCTTATTTTTCATAAAGGAGGTCAATAGTATTTTTGCAAGGTCTACTCAGTTGGTGAGTTTTGGGAATGATGGGTTTCATTTGTTTGTAGTTGCTGAACATTGGTTCTTGCATAGGTCAAGTTCTTGACTATGAACTGTTACCTTAAAAATTTGCCCCCTTGGCTCAGCACCAGCCACATACACCAGAGCTGGCAGGTTGGAATCCAGCCTGAGTCTGCCAAACAAGAATGAGAACTATAGCCTGGTGTTGTGATAAGCACCTGTAGTCCCAGCTACTTGAGAGGCTGAGGCAAGAGAATCGCTTAAGCCCAGGAGTTGGTTGCTGTGAGCTGTGACGCTAGGGCACTCTACCCAGGGCGACAGCTTGAGGCTCTGTCTCAAAAAAAATAAAAACATTTGTGCCCTTAGTCATCATAGATGGGAATCAGATAAGAGAGTATGGGTGGTTGGTGTTTTTGTTTATTTTTTTTTTAAAAGCGATGAGGATCCCAGGTGTGGTGGCTTACTCTTGTAATACCAGTACTCTAGGAGGCCAAGGCAGGTGGATTGCCTGAGCTCAGGAATTTGAGACAAGCCTGAGCAAGAGTGAGCCTCCATTTCTAAAAATAGCCAGGAATTATGGCGGGCACCTGTAGTTCCAGTACTTGGGAGTCTGAGGCAAGGGGATTGCTTGAGCCCCAAAATTTGAGGTTGCTGTAAGCTGTGATGACAAAGTGAGGCTCTGTCTCACTTAAAAAAAAAAAAGAGAGAGAGAGAGAGAGAAAGATGGAGTTTACCCAGGTTAGACTTGAATTCTTGGGCTCAAGCCATCCTCTTGCCCCAGCCTCCTGAGTAGCTGGGACTGCAGGGGCCCAGGTGTGGGTGGTTTTGATGGGAGTTTGCAGCACTTTTTGGGAAAGTTATTAGCACATGCTTTTCCACCAGGCTGCTGTGATGCCATTTTGTTCAGAGGGGATTTTGTGTTGCATTATGGTAGGCAGATCACTTCAGAGAAAGAAATTAAACGTTATTGAGAAGTTTTTTTGTTCTGTTTTAAGTCTGAACTATATCATCAACAGTCAGACTTTTACTTAGAAGTATTCCTTTTGTAGGTGATAGCTGTGCTAAAAAAGTGGTGAATATGACAGGGGCTTTTTGCAGATTTGGCATTTGCTGTAATTCATGAATCACTTCTGAAAACATATGCAGTGTGATGAGGATAGTGTCTGTAAATTATTCTGCCTACCTGGTCTTGCTTTTTGTATTTCTGGAATGGGAGAAAGGAGGTCCACTGTGGCATTGCATGGAAATTTCTGTTACCTTTTACAGGCTGGAAGGCAGTGGTTTTTTGCCTCTTGGATGCTTTGTACACAGAGTGGCTGGACTCAATAAAAGGAACTCTAGATGAGACCTTACAGTTTGGGAGTTACTTAGGGAAAAAATGTGGCAACAATAGTTGAGGAGTGGAGTTCTAAGAGTTGCTTTTGCCTAGCTCTCCTGCCATAATGGTACTGTACGTATGCTTAGAGAACAGGCTAGCGTGTGTTCAGTCTAGAGGGATTTTGCGAGACCATTTCCTAAAAGGGGTTTTCTAACAAATAAAACCGGTGAAGAGAAGAGACTTTCACTGTGTGTATCTGCGCATTGTGTTGGTTCCCAGCCTTTGAATCCTATGGTAACCCTGTAAGACAGATACTATCCTCTCTCCTTTTTTTTTTAAGAGACAGGAGTCTTATTTTGTCACCCTTGGCAGAGTGCCGTAACATCACAGTTCACAGCAACCTCCAGCTCTTGGACTTAGGCAATTCTCTTGCCTCAGCCTCCTGAGTAGCTGGGACTACAGGCGCCCAACACAACGCACGGCTATTTTTTTGTTGTTGCAGTTTCGCCCAGGCCAGGTTCGAATTCGCCACCCTCAGTATAGGGAGCTGGCGCCCTCCTCACCGAGCCACAGCGCTGCCCACTCTCTCCTTTTTTTTTTGATAAAAAGAAATTAGTATTCAGAGATTTTGTTTTGCTTCTCTCTCAGGTCAATGATGTACACTGTTGTCTAGGACATTGTGACTATATAAACATACTCTAGTTTTGTTGTATATGCCGTAAGTCACATTTTTTACTCTGATGTAATTATATCTGAAGTAGCCAGCTTAAAAATCCAACTTGTTCTGGCTCGGCGCCTGTGGCTCAAGTGGCTAAGGCACCAGCCACATACACCTAAGGTGGTGGGTTCAAAACCAGCCCGGCCCGCCAAACAACAATGGTGGCTGCAAGCAAAAAATAGCTGGGCGCTGTGGCAGGCACCTGTGGTCCCAGCTACTTGGGAGGTGGAGGCAGGAGACTCGCTTGAGCCCAGGAGTTGGAGGTTGCTGTGAGCTGTGATGCCACAGCACTCTACCCAGGGGGAAAGCTTGAGGCTCTGTCTAAAAAAAAAAAAAAAAAAAAAAAAAATCCAGCTTGTTCTTGTAAAATATAAAAATCATTGTGGTCTGCTTCTAAAGTTTTCGTAGAATTCTTAAATACTGCTAGGTTTCCATGTATGTACCTTGAAAGTAACAGCAACTTGCCTGTAGAATTGTAATATTTTCTTTAGCATGCAGGAGCTTTGTGAATGGAAATTAATAATTAAACATTTACACAATTGTTCACTTCAAAGTGTTTTACAAACATTAAATTAGTTCATGTTTAACCTACATTAGGAGTTGAAAAACCAGTTTTTCGCAGGTTCATATTAGCAGCATGGAAGTGTTCGGTGGGGGGGAGACGGAGTTAGTCTTCAGTGAGAAAAATGCAGGTATGAACCATGTAGTTCCAAAGGCCTTTCCTTAGCTGCCTAGCTTTCAGCTGATCCAGGTCACATCAGGAAGGGGGGGAGGGTATCTTCTGCTTAATGCAAAGGACTGAGAAAAAAAAAAAGATAAAGGGTGGGATGGTTGGGGAAGTACCTGGGTGATTCGGTGAACTGTAGTGCATCTTTCTTTTACTGCATTCCCTTAAATGTAAATTGTCCTTAATTCATTTCTGTGAGCATTTTGAGGGGCAGGACATCATTGGGGCAGAGACTGTGGAAATGAATAAATCCTGGTACACATGCTAATTTCTGGGTAAAGAAAAAAGTGTTTTTCCCCCTCCTGGCTCAGGAAATAGTAACTCTGTAACTGAATACTTAGCCAGTTTCCTCACAACCACTTGTCATGTGATTCCATCTCCTCTCCTCCCACCCCCAATATAATGGCTTTAACTTGGCAAGGTTTATAATTGGAAGGAGATACTAGTCCCAGTTTAGCGTGTTTCATCACTTAACTGGTTGTGTGACCTTGAGCAAGTTACTAGCATTCTGCTCTTGAGTTCTTTAGTTCTGTGAAATGACTCATCTTTTGTAGAGTCCTTGAAGGGTGGTTGGAGGAAAATGTAAAACTTCATGCTCTTGGATGTGCAGTGGGACAGAGGATGTTTTCACATCAGTAGGGATTCTTTAGAGTTGCAGTGGCTTCCTTTCTGTTTTGCATGGGATAATTTTCTATCCTTCTTTCTTTCTTTCTTTCTTTTTAGAGACAGAGTCTCACTTTGTCGCCCTTTGTAGAGAGATGTGGCTTCACAGCTCACAGCAACCTCCAGCTCTTGGGCTTAGGCAATTCTCTTGCCTCAGCCTCCTGAGTAGCTGGGACTACAGGCGCCTGCCGCAAGGCCTGGCTATTTTTTTGTTGCAGTTTGGGGCCAGGACGGGGTTCTGAACCCACTACCCTTTATGGGGCCGGCACCCTGCTCACTGAACCATGGGTGCCACTCTGCTTGAGATAATTTTCTTACTGTCGTTGCCTACCATGTCACTATACTTTAAAATAGTTTTTCTTCTAACGTGGCTTAATCAGTAGAATCATTTGATAAATATTGTGTCTGGGTGATTTCCTAAGACAGATCATGCAAGTTCCTTTTCATCATTGCTTCTAGTCCATTATTGAGAAACCTTAGTATATGATGGCAGAAAGGAGAGAAATTCTGAGAGCTTGGCTGGTATATTTAATTAAATTTGTATCACGAATGGGAATCTGTCCTTTAAATGGGACTAAATGAGAATGGCCCTCAACTTTTCCATTTATCATATAGTGTTGTTTTTCAAGTCTTTTTTTATTTTTCCCTCTTTCCTTTTCCTTTTTTTAAACAAATTTTATTTTATTTTATTTTTTTAAGAGACAGGATCTTGCTCTGTCAAGATCTTAGGCTTGACACCCAGGCTAAAGTGCAGTGGTGTGATCAGAGTTAACTACCACCTTGAACTCTTTGGCTTAAGTGATCCTCCTGCCTCAGCCTCCTGAGTAGCTAGAACTATGGGCATGCCCCACCACACCTAGCTCATTTTTAAGTGTTTTAGAGAGAGAAGGCCTGGCTACGTTGCTCAGGCTGATCTTGAACTCCAGGCCTCAGTTAATCCTTGTGCCTTGGACTGCTAAACATTGGGATTGCAGACATGAACGACAATGCTTGGCCTCTTTTCTTCTTGAAATTTGGAAATTTAGAAGTGAGATGAGCTGGCTGTGGTTGGTCAACCACTTTGTGACCTTAAACACACTGTAGTTTAAGCTTTTCATCCTTTCGGTCCTACTAAGATTTATGGTAACCTGGAAGGAATTGTTGTACTGCTGGACCTTGACTAGTAAATATGTGAACTATGATTAAATGAGATTGGCTTAGTTAAATGCTTAAAGCTACCGTTTTATTTGAAAGAATGTCTGAAGGTAACATTTATTTACCTTTTTGAAAAAGGAGACAGAATAGTTCACTTGTGGAAACCCAGCTGGTATCCAAATAATTCAATAAATGGTTGTTTTTCCTAATTAGATTAGGGATTTGAGGTATATTATTTTCAATTACCACTTTAATTTTGCCATACTGTGTATGCCTTCTGTCAATGCATTCTCTCTAGTTAATTTACTGGGATTCATTTGTCAGACTGTTCACTGAATTTATGGGGTAAGGTAATACCACATGTCTGCATTTCCTTCTAGATTATAGATTACATTTTATCTACTGTGTTCATTGTTGTATTCCTAGCACCTGGCATGTACATGGCATATAATAATTGCAATTGTTGTTCAGTTGTATATATTTTGTGAAAAATTCATTCATCCTTCCATTAATCCAAACATTTCCATCCTATTGAAAATAAGTGAACAGATTTTAATATTTTTCCTTCAGAGACAGAGTGTTATTCTATACCCAGGCTGGAGTATAGTGGTATGGTGATAGGTCACTACAGCCTTGAAACTCTGGGCTCAAGGGATGCTCTTGCTTTAGCCTCCTAAGTAGCTACTGTGGGTTGTGCCACTGTACCTGGCTAACTAGAACAATTTCTTTTGGAGAGTCAGGGTCTTGCTGTGTTGCCCAGGCTGGAGATTTTAATTTTTCCTAGCATCTGATTTAGTTTGATTTTGATGAATTTAAAACATTCCTTTTTAGGGGAAAGAGAAGATACCATGTTAAAATGGAAGATTGGTCAGTGTTAATTAAATCTGGTAGTAAAATGTATACGACTGTTGTTTGGTTTTTGTGCTTGGTCAGTGTATGGCTCTGTCACTTTACATTTTAACCTGTTCAACAACTTCGTTGTTGATGTATAGATGGCTGGCCTGAAAATGTAGGTGTATGATGGCTGGCCTAATTTTTGAAAAAAATGTTTTATAATTCTTATTTATATATTTTATTTTATTTTTTTTAGACAGTCTCACTTTGTCAGCCTCAGTAGAATGCCATGGCATCACCTCAAACTCTTGGGCTCAAGCAGTCTTCTTGCCTCAGCCTCCCAAGTAGCTGGGACTACAGGCTCCTGTCACAGTGCTCGGCTATTTTTAGAGACAAGGTCTCCTCTTGCTCAGGCTGGTCTTGAACTCCTGAGTTCAAGCAATCTACTCTCCTTGGCCTGCCAGAGAGGTAGGATTATAGGAGTGAGCCACTGAGCTCAGCCTATTTAATAATTTTTAAACATACTCAAAATAGTAGAATTGACTCTTCTATACCTGTTACTTAGATTCTAGAGAATTAATGTATACATTTTTAAAAAATAACAGCTTTATTGTGATAAAAGCCATATGCCATAAAATTCACCCATCCTTCACTTTAATATGTTTATCCTAATTGTCTTGAAAGTTACTACTAAATATTATTTTTCTAATAGTGATTTTAATGGTGTTTTTACTCCAGTGTAAAATACCATAAACCATGAAATGCCTCTGGAAGACATGGCATAATGTGTTTCCAGGAATGGAACAGACAACATTAACTCAGAGCAAATAGTGCTGAGTAGCCTGTTTTCCTTTCAATAGCAATTACAGAAATAGGACCATAAACCTGCTATTACACACTTTTGTATGAAATCTGAGGTTTCTGTCAAATTGGATGTGGAAAATTATAGCAGCGCAAATTAGTGTTCTGTGCAATTTTTGAGTTATTCTGTCTCATATTAGACTCCACTGTGCCCCCTACCCTCCTGCCAGGTGACTGTGTCTTTTAAGTATCAGCACAAGAATGTTATGATTTATACAAAATTATTTTTGGTTTCATGTCAGTAGTTTTTTTTTTTAATCTCCCCCTATAGAATTTAGTCATCTTTTTTCCCTTGAGGATCTTTTTTTCCCCTTAAAATGCATTCATTCCCACTTTTGATTTTTTTTGAGGAAAATTCTTTTCGAAGTAAATACCTTTGTAAATTTTGTAATTTCTTAATAATTAATTTGAGAATATTTATAAAAATAGTGTTGATCTTGTAAGAGGTTTCATTTGAGGAGGACTCAAGAACAACTGATAGAATGTTTTTCATGGCCCCGTTTGTCCTAAGCTTCTGGAGTCTGTGAAATCTCCCCCGACCCTGTGGTAAAGTATTATTTTAGCTGCTGCCAGAAGTGCTTGTGGCAGTCTAAAGATTACCACTTTTAATAGTTTGCTCACTAGGCTGTCCATAAATGGAGAAGCTCGCTCTGAGCCTAAATAAAAAGGTTCCTCAGGACCCAATATACTAATTCAGAAGAAATTTTTTTTGTGTGTGTGTGGGGTGACAGTCTCACTTTATTGTCCTCCATAGAGTGCCATGGCGTCACAGCTCACAGCAAACTCCAACTCCTAGGCTTAAGTGATTCTCTTGCCTTAGCCTCCCGAGGAGCTGGGACTATAGGTGTCCACCACAACGCCCGGCTATATTTTTTTGTCGTTGTTGCAGTTTGGCTGGGGCCAGGTTCGAACCTGCCACCCTCAGTATGTGGGGCTGGTGCCCTAACCACTGAGCCACAGGCACTGCCCATACATGAAAAATTATGGCTGTTCTGTCCCTCAGCCTGGATGAATTTTGAAATCTACAGGGTTAAGTTCATTAATATAATAGCTGTCATTTACTGGGAACCATCATTGATCTAGGTGTCTTAGGTTTAGCAGTTCTCATCTCTGTAAGGAAGGTACTTTTATGATTTTGCCAGAAAAGGAAATCAAGGCCCAGAGAATTTAGTTAACTAATTTCAGGTACATACTTCATTTAGCATTTTATTTGAAGGCTTGTTGTACATTACTAGGTGCCAGAGATTGAGGGATGAACAAAGTAAGATGTGGTCACTTGTCTTGAAGTGCTTATGTTTTTATTTATTTATTTATTTTTGAGACAGAGTTTCACTATGCCACCCTTGCCTTCGGTAGAGGGCTGTGGCGTCACAGCTTACAGCAACCTCAAACTCTTGGGCTTAAGTGATTCTCTTGCCTCAGCCTCCCAAGTGGCTAGGACTACAGGCGCCCGCCACAATGCCTGGCTATTTTTGTTGTTGTTGTTGCAGTTGTCATTGTTGGTTAGCTGGCCTGGGCCAGGTTGAACCTGCCACCTTCAGTGTATGTGGCTGGCGCCGTAACCACTGTGCTACGGGTGCTGAGCCAATGATTTTGTTTCTTGATTAATACGTGATAATAATAGTAATAATTGCCATTATTTGTTTCCATATGTCACGCTTTGTAATACGTGCTCTGCAAACCATTTTCTCCTTTTAGTCCTTAGAACTCTAAAAGGAGATCTGTTATTATTTATATTTTATGGATGAGGAAGCTGAAACTTTGAAACACTAGAATTTGCTCAGGGTCACACAGTTTGTGGCAAAGTTGGGACTTGAACACAGGTCTGTGACTCTAGAGCCCAAATTCTTCCCTACATGCCTCATTCTAGCAAGAGTTGAAATAAGTAATTATGTGAAAGGGACAGTTGTGAGCTATGATCTTGGCAGAACTTTATGTAACTTTGGCTTTGCCAGTAGATTTATTTTTATGGGTAACTTTCTATTTTATAATCTCTTATTCTAGGGAGTCATCACATATTTTCATGATTAATGAAAGACATTTTTAAGAAGTCCTGTTTTTATTACAACAGTAATTTACAGCCCTTCCAGAAATCCAGGAATTATACACAGATCATCACCCCCAACCCCACATGAATAAATGATATTACCTGAGAAAAATTTTCGGTATGATTTGGTATTCTTTTCACACTTAAAAAATTTGTAGAGAGTGTGTGCGTGTTGTGTTGGTGTGTACACATATGTATACACACACATATGTGCTGTATGTGACATATTGTGTATACTTATGAGCATAAACAAATTATAAAACATTTCATGAATATCTTATTATGTGATATCAAGTAGCTGACATTATTTTATTGGTTATGTAATTTTTAGATTTTGTATAAGGTTATACAAATTTAGATTTATCTTCAGTTCATTAATTATCCTATTATTTCAATATTTAGGCTATATTTCTCTTTTTCCCCTTCATCCCTCCTCCCTCAGTCCTTCCTGCTATTATAAACATTGCTGTGATGAACAACCTTGTATTACTTTTTTTTATATTTGGTGAGACAGAGTCTCACTATGTTGCCCATGGTAGAGTGCTATGGTGTCACAGCTCACAGCAACCTCAAACTCTTAGGCACAGGTGATTCTCTTGCCTCAGCCTCCCAAGTAGCTGGGACTACAGGTGCCCACCACAATGCCTGGCTATTTTTTGTTGCAGTTGTCATAGTTGTTTAGCTAGCTTGTGCTGGGTTCAAACCTGCCAGCCTCTGGTGTGTGTGGCTGGCACTGTAACCACTGTGCTGCAGGCACCAAGCCTGTATATACATTTTTGTATACTTGTTTTCCTCCCTCTCACGGAAATGGAATTGCCAGGGCAAAGGGTGTACTTTTTCAACAGCTGTTGGTAAATACTGTTTAAACAGTGAGGTCCTCGTCTACAAAAAGAGCTCTCTTTGAGAGAGGATCTGTGACCATTCTGTTGCATATCTAATTGCATATTAAAAGTAATATTAGGGCAGTACCTATGGCTCAGTGAGTAGGGCACCAGCCCCATATACTGAGGGTGGTGAGTTGGGACCTGGCCCCGGCCAAACTGCAACAACAACAACAACAACAAAAGTAATATTATATCGGCTCAGGGCCTGTAGCTCAGCCTAGGGCTCCATCCACATACACCAGAGGTGGTGGATTCGAATCCAGCCCAGGCCTGTCAAACAGCAACAACTACAACCAAGGAGTAGCTGAGTGTTACGGTGGGTGCCTGTAGTCCCAGCTACTTGGGAGGCTGAGGCAAGAGAATCACTTATGCCCAAGATTTCAAGGTTGCTGTGAGCTGTGAATCTACAGCACTCTACTGAGGGCAACATAGTGAGATTCTGTCTCAGAAAAAAAAAAAAGGTAATAAAAAAGTAATATATCTAATTTAGTTATTAAAGTACAGTCCACATATGTTATCCAAATCATAGTCACACATGCTGACATTATGATTTAAATAACAAGAAAATAAGCAAATTAAACCTTGGAACAGTGCCTTTTTTTCCCCCGAGGCTAGAGTGCCATTGCATCATTCTCGCTCACAGCAGCCTCACACTTCTGGGTTCAAGTAATCCTCCTGTGTCAGCCCACTGAGTAGCTGGGGCTGTAGGTACCCTCTATGACTCTTGGCTCATTTTTCTATATATTTTTTTTCTTTCTTCTTTATTTCTTTTAAAGAATACATGGGGTCTTATTCTTGCTCAGGCTGATCTGGAACTCCTGAGCTCAGATACTCATGGAAGTTTCTTATGTTGACCACCTCTGTATGTAGACCAGTTTCTTACAGTCCCTTGGGTGGTTACTTTATAGAGGTTCTACTGTATTTTCATTGTACTCATTTAACTCTAATTGTTTCCTCCAACACCCTCCCCACTACGACATTGGAAATGGAAATAAGACTATCTTAGCGTGGAAAAAAAGTAATTACTTTTAAATTTTTTGGTCTTGATTAACTCAAGTTTATTCCCACATTTTTTTCTGACATTGATACTCAGTGCCCTGAAAGCAGAGTCTTCCTTCTGCTCAGCATTTCTGGTACTTGTCTTTTAGATTTGTATTATGTATAGGCCTTGATGGGGGCAAATTTAAACTGTTAAGATTGCCTATTCATTTCTAAAACTATGTTTTGTCGTAGAATTGAATCTCTAATTGTATGAAGTATTTTTCTTTCTTTCTTTTTTTTTTTTACGGACAGAGTCTTACTTTATTGCCCTCGGTAGAGTACTGTGGCATCACAGCTCACAATAACCTCCAAGTCCTGGGCTTAGGCGATTCTCTTGCCTCAGCCTCCTGAGTAGCTGGAACTACAGGTGCCCACCACAACACCCAGCTATTTTTTTTTGTTACAGTTTGGCTGGGGCTGGGTTTGAACCTGCCACCTTTGGTATATGGGGCCGGTGCCTTACCCACTGAGCCAAAAGTATTGTTTTTAAATGAATGCAAACAAAATGAGAACTTACAGTTGCATGGTTAAAAAAAAAAAGGGAATATGATCAGTGTGCTTTCTTTTTTTCCTCCTTTGAACTAGTCAATAGCGTTTTATTCCAGTAATAATTAGATTTTTATACATACTTAAAAATGAGTTGTAGTGGTTCAGTTTATGTAGCTCAGGGGCTGGGTGCCAGCTACATACACTGGAGCTGGCGGGTTCAAACCTGGCCCAGGCCTGCCAAACAGCAATGACAACTACAACCAAAAAATAGCCAGGCGTTTTGGCCGGCGCCTGGAGTCCCAGACTACTTGGGAGGCTGAGGCAAGAGGGCAAGAGAATCATTTGAGGCCAGGGCACTCTACCCAGAGTGACATACTGAGACTCTGTCTCAAAAAAAAAAAAAAAGAGTTGCAGGGAGATGTGGATAGTGATACATTGAAGGAAGATGGAATTCCTGTTAGTACAAGTGGCATGGATAAAGAGGGTACCTTATTCATGTGTTTTGAAGAGTGAGGGAGCTCCAAAGTGGGATAACCAAGTTGGCAGCCTACATGTTTTGTGAATTCTATGTTAGAATGCTTTCTCCTAGTCTGGATGTATTTCTAAGATGAATGGCTAATTTGTTCTTGTTTCTTTTTCAGTTTCTTTGAGCAAATGACTAATTGAGAAAATGTCCTAAAACTTCAAAAGACTGTTGGCATTTGCCTGGGGCCCTTTCTTCTGTTAGCCTTCTGGTTGAATTTAAGAAGTACAATATATGACTGGTAGTGACTAAAATGGTGGGGGGGGGGTTAGTATTCTCTTTTTTAGAGTTGATTCTGGGATGTAATTTTTACGTGTAATTGCTGCTTTCTAGTGGGGAAAAACACCTACGTTATAACTTCAGAGTGTGAGGAAATGGGTCTGGTCTGGTGAACTGTGTGGTTGGATTGTCTGGAGTTGGAATGGTTTCTTTCTTAAATTTTACTCTCAGGTTTGGGGTGATAGTGAAGTTGCTCCAGGAATTGATTATTTTACTTCAGTCTGTCTGAGAAATTTCAGAGAGAAATACCTTTTTTTCCTTAGTGGAACACTGAGTATGCTGATTGTTAGCATCTAAAAGCTGACAGGAGGTCTGGGAGAGCGAATGCAGGTCAATTTACTATGCACACCCCTTTTTCTTGATCTCAAAAGTCATGGCTTGGGGGAGATTTGTAAATAAACAAACAAAAAGAAATGAGTCAAGGGGCGAAGAAGTAGGGCACTGGCCCCCATATACTGGAGGTGGTGGGTTCAAACCCGCGCCGGCCAAACTCCAGCAACAACAACAAAAAAAATAGCCGGGTGTTGTGGTGGGTGCCTGTGGTCCCAGCTACTTGGGAGGCTGAGGCAAGAGGATCGTCTAAGCCCAGGAGTTGGAGGTTGCTGTGAGCTGTGGTGCTACAGCACTCTACTGAGGGCAACAAAGTGAGACTCTGTCTCAAAAAAATAAAGTCAGTATGGGAAATGCTACGGGAAAGATGTGAACAAAGTGAGATGGGAGCGTGGTCGGCAGCACACCTAGGTCTGCTTTGAGGAGTTGGAGAGGGGAGAGCATTCCACAACCTTGAGAACATCAGAGAAGGGGTTGGGGTTACTCTTTTATAAAATCAGAGTTCATTGTGCTGTGCATTTGCCTAAGTGGACACTTAAGAATTAGTCTAAACAACTCTATTTATTGTGCAAGTTATGTTTAGCACTGGGCTGGGTTCTTGGGGAGGGAATTACGAAAGAAAGGATGTCCTACTTCAGTACTTCAGTACTTTCTTGGGGGCTCAGGTGTTTGCAAGCAGCCTAACTCAGCTGTGGGTAACCAGCTTCTGTGGGGACTGCTGCTTTTGTTCATTTGTTTATTAAAAGGATTTGTTTAGTAAAATTTGGATTCAGTCAGAAGGTCACAATCAAGGATCTGGAAGGCCACAGGTTCCTCACCCCGTTGGTATAAAATATACACCAGTACATCTGGAATATGATTGTATGTCAGTACTGAACTGGATATTGGTAAATCTAAAGCTGCTTGGTTGAGGTAGATGACATATACTTGCCTAACCATTTAAAAGATTCTTGGTATTCTAGTTTTAGGGTTGGAGGGGAGAGTAAAGTTTTTTTCAAGTTTAGTGATATGGGTGTGTGTGTGGAAACGGAGAGACATGTTTAGTTAACCAGCATTTATTTAGACAAATGCAAGTTGAAAGTTAATACTTAACTCCTTAGAGAACATTTTCTTTAGTAAAGTATCACAAAAATGGAAAATTACGTATCCATTGTGTTTAGTACTAATGTGGAGCCAGTAGATGAACTAATGCACACCCAAACAAAATAAAAACTCAATTTAATTCAAGTTGGGGGGAGAGGGAAGGAGGAGATGGGAGGAGGATTGGTGTGCTCTCACCTACTGGGCACAGTGTCAGGGTATAAGGGACCTTACTTAACAAATGCAAACATTGTAACCTAATTGTTTGTGACTTCATTTAATCTGAAAGAAAAAAAAAATTAGACAAGCCTTTAAGCCCTACCTTAAGAGAAAAAAAAATATGGCGGCACCCATAGCTCAGTGGGTAGGGCACCAGCCACATACACCAAGGCTGTTGGGTTCGAACCCAGCCCAGGCCAGCTAAGCAACAATGACAACTGCAACAAAAAATAAAAATAGCCGGGTGTTGTGGTGGGCGCCTGTAATCCTAGCTACTTTGTAGGCTGAGATAAGAGAATCACTTAAGCCCAAGAGTTTGAGGTTGTGAGCTGTGATGTCATAGTACTCTACTGAGGGTGACATAGTGAGACACTGTCTCAAAAAAAAAAAAAAAAAAAACCCAAAAACTAGGGTATGTCAGGCAGAGAAGGAAAGAAGAGAAACTTCAGCAAAGGGAATTAACCTATTATTGTAATAACCAGCCTTAGCATTATTTCATTAGCTAGTGCTGCAGTTAATACTGTTGTTTTGACTTTCCTAGCTTTAGCAAGGATTTAACTGGAGGGAATGAGAGTGATGCTGGTTAAGTTTTACTAGACACATTTAGTAAATGTGGCTGGGGTGGGAGATTAGTGTTGTGTTGGTTTATATTCATTGCCTCAGGGTTCCTCTTTCTGTGTAGTCACACAGAATTTTGAAAATTATTTTCATAAGCAGTGGTCTATGTAAATTTCAATCAGGAATATCACAGCTTTTTAAAACTTGGCTGGTTCCTGTATTGTTAACATGAGAAGCTGCTTCTTGTGTAGACATAAATATATATCACGTTTAGTGCTGGTGATTTTATTTGGGATGTTTGGACATGCTTACATTTCGGCTTAGAAAAGCCTATTTCTGAACTATGACTACAAACTGAATTTCACTAGGAAACAGGTTTTCAGAATATTGGCAAGTTCTCATGTTCACTGTAATGTCTATTTAAATGTCTTCTGGGTTTGTCTGTGGAACACACATGTGTCTTATTTTTTGATTACACATTAATCAAAATGATAAGTTAAAAAAAATACAACTGTTACCCTAATTGGGAATTAGGGGAAGAGTACTTTATTTCACCAGAAAATAATGCCAGAAAATTTTGCTAAGGGTAAAAATATAAGGACTAGAGATAAATTTTGAAGGGGGAAAATTATCTGTATGGCTTAGAATTATAGGGAAGGGAAGCTGTGATTTAAAGAGACTGTGTTTAAAAAATTAGAACATTGGGAGGCTGAGGCAGGAGGGTCGCTTGAGTCCAGGACCTTGAGGTCAAGCTGGGCAACATAGAGTCCATCTCTTAAAAAAAAAATTAGAATACTGCAAACACCTTGGCCCTTAGTCACAGGTTAGGAAACTTGAATGATGTGGAAGTCTGGTAACTATTTCCAACATGCAGGATCTGATTTAAACAAAGGTACAGGTGGATGATGACTTAGAAATGCAGGTACTATGTCTCAGAGACAATTATTTTGTGAAATGTCTAGGTTTTAAAACAGGCCAAAGCACATGGAATGTAGGATAAATTAAGGGAGAATGTTGCTTTAGATGACATTTGAGCTCTTGTGATGTACTACTGGTTCTTAAAGGCGGGTCAAAGTTAAACCTAAAAATAGATGGAGGCTTATCTGCACATTTGAACTTGTGAAACAGCTGGAGTGGGTCTTTTACTGCCCCCCCCCCCCAATAATCCTTCCTCTCTATTAATCTGGTTTATTGAGAAGTCTTCACTGCCTCTTGGCATTTTTGAGAAAGATGTGAAAGGAGCTTGAATTGAAGCACAAGGAGTAGAGTAAATGGCAGGGAACATTTGATTATTTCTGGCACTGTCAAAATAAAAGCACACATTTGATTGGCAGGGTTGCAAATGTTTTGGTGGAGGGATATGTGTGCACTTGCATGTCTGTCTTCATATTCTTTTTTTTTTTCCCTTTCTTTCTTCCAATCTAGTATTCACTCTCATCTATAATTTCATAATGTAATTGGAAGAGGCAAAGGCCCTTCTTCCTCTGATTATGGGTTACAGCCTTTCACTCGTCCAAGAAGGGTGACAAGGGAATTTTTGCTTTATAGGCTTATTATTTTTTTTCAATTTCTGAGTATAATGTTTATTATCCCAGTTGTAGTTTTTCAGTTTGTATGCCTTTTTTTTTTTTTGAGACAGAGTCTCACTTTATTGCCCTTGGTAGAGTGCTGTGGCATCACAGTTCACAGCAACCTCTAACTCCTGGACTTAGGTGATTCTCTTGCCTCAGCCTCCCGAGTAGCTGGGACTACAGGCAACCACTACAACGCCCGGCTGTTTTTTGTTGCAGTTTGGCTGGGGCCAGGTTTGAACTCGCCACCCTCAGTATATGGAGGTAGTGCCCTACCCACTGAGCCACAGGCGCCGCCCTATATGCCTTATTAAACAGCTGCATTTTCCATGTTGCATAAGAAACATTTGGCTTGGCTCAGCACCTGTAGCACAGTGGTTACAGTGCCAGCCACGTACACTGAGGGTGGAGGGTTCAAACCCAGCCCAGGCCAGCTTAGCAACAATGACAGCTGCAACAACAACAACAACAACAACAACAACAACAACAACATAGCCGGGCATTGTGATGGGCACATAAAGTCCCAGCTACTTGGGAGGCTGAGGCAAGAGAATTGCTTAAGCCCAAGAGTTTGAAGTTGCTGTGAGCTGTGATGGTACGGCCCTCTATGAAGGGTGACATAGTGAGACTCTGTCTCAAAACAAACAAACAAAAAAAGAAACCTTTCGCTTGTAATGCCATTGTTTGTGCTGCATGAAGGCTGTCTCTGCCCTGCCTCCCAGACATACTGTCTGGCACTAAAGTAGGTGTTCAGAAATATGTCACATTTCAAAGACCATTGTTTCAACTACAACTAGAAGGTTGATATGAATACTACAGATGGAGCTGGGCTCTATTATGGTTTCTCTCTGCAAGTGATTTATCCATAGTCTTTATTATTACTGTGTGGTTCTGGCGATACACACTTTCAGGATCTTCAGGGAGAGGATACCTAGGCAGCCTGTAATTATAGTCTGGAGGTACTCTGTTAAAAGATTAGAATTATGCATTAGAGCACATAGAGAAAGCCCAGTTGACCCAGTTTAGAATGAATTTAGAGGATTGTGTCACAGAGGTGATGGTTACATTATCAGGTTCTGAAGGATGGGGAGGAGTTACCTGGGAAAAGGGTATGAAGAGGGCTTTGTCTCTTGCAGTGGGGGAGTAATTCAGTTTTCAGGTTATGGGCCGTTTGACTTATGTATAAGGAAGTGGAATTGGTTGCTTTGGACTTACCTCTTCTCATAATTTGAACAAAGTTCTTTTTTAGTGTAGCAGTTTAAGAAAGACCTTAACTTTGTCTACTCTGCCCTACGCAGGCTAACCAAACCAGATGATGTGCTGTGTTCTTCCCTGCACATCCCCGCACATGATTGTAAATTAGGAAAGAAAACCAGCCCAAGTCTCATCAGTAAAAGTTGGTGTTAAGGTACAGTTTCTTATGTTGGCAGCACATCCATCTTAGTCTTGCACATGCTCTGCAGGAGAAAAGGAGACTTCAAGAAATATTTTGTACCTTACTAATGTGATATTTTCTGGTTGTGAAAAAAAGTTGCATGGCTGGCTCGGTGCCCATAGCACAGTGGTTATGGCCCCAGCCATATACACCGAGGTTGGCGGGTTCACACCTGGCCTGGGCTAGCTAAGCAATGACAACTGCAACAAAAAATAGCCGGGCATTGTGGTGGGTGCCTATAGTCTCAGCTACTTGGGAGGCTGAGGCAAGAAAATCGCTTAAGCCCAAGAGTTTGAGGTTGCCGTGAGCTATGATGCCACTGCACTCTATCCAGGGTGACAGCTTGAGACTGTCTTTAAAAAAAAAAAGTGAGTGGCACCTGTGGCTCAAGGAGTAGGTCACCGGCCCCATATACCAGAGGTGGTGGGTTCAAACCCAGCCCTGGCCAAAAAAAAAAAAAA
>NW_003852424.1:9615798-9628986 GCF_000181295.1 Otolemur garnettii
TAAAAGGGAGCTACTTAAATATAATGCCTTAAAGATACTGCAGGTTCAGTTGCAGACCACTGCGATAAATTGAATTTGTAATTCTGGTCTTTGGAGCCATCAAATTTAACCAATTTTGTTATTAGACAATAAGGCCACCTCTTCAAACAAGTCTTCCCCTCAGTTCCAACATTTTTTCCTCATGATAAAGTAAGATTAATGGGTTAAAGTTTGAACATTTTCAAGTATCATATGTAATATATCCAGCATGTTTGTGACCCCCTCATTTTGAGTATGGGATACTTGTTTTGCCACATCTTTGTCAGTAAGTTGGGCATTTTCGCTTTCCTTCCATTTCTTGCTGTGTGGGTGGAAGATGATAATCACCTGAAATACAATGGGATTGTATTGTATGTGAATGCCTTGTCAGTCCCCAGCCTCCTTGGCTTTTGTTATTGGCCTGTGCCCAATTCTGGGGACTTCCTTCCTGACCATCTCTCCTGTGTCTTTTTAGCTAAGCTTCCTAAACACATGAGTGTTTGTGTTAAACCAGTGTGGTTTCGTTAAAACTAGGTTGTCAATAAAACATTAAGCAAGCATTTGGAAATTCCCTGTGAAGGAATAAAACACCCAGCAAAGCCATCCGTGTTTGCGGCATTCTGGGCCCATCCTTTTTATATTTAGCAATTACTTTGGCTTAACCAGTTTGTGCATCCAGAAGAACCAGTCAGAATGTCTCTGCCCATCCTTTCATCAAAGCAGCCACGTTGGGCCTCTCCTCCCTTTTGCCTTTTCTTTTGACCATGACTCGCATGGTCTTAGTTAGCTTACAGGTTATAGGCTTGTTCACGCAACTTGAGCTCTGTGTCTATCAGGCATATTTGTTTATAGATGAAATTTTTTTCTTTATTTAAATTTTCCCTTTTCCTGGAGTTTATTCAAGTGTTCTGACATGTTGCTGTTACTGTAACTGACCATATTGTAAAGTCATGGATTTTACCCCAGGAACCTGACTTTGATACTGAAGAGCTTATGCAAAATCTTAAACAGGCAGTAGTTATATAGTTAGAATAGTTTTCTTCTTTTTATATCTATCAGTAGAAATTGTTCTATCTAAATATGGCATGGGTGAATCTTTCTTTTTTTTTTTTTGAGACAAAGTCTCACTATGTCGCCCTCAAAAGAGTGCTATGGCGTCACAGCTCACAGCAACCTCAAGGTCTTGGGCTTAAGTGATTCTCTTGCCTCTGCCTCCCAAATAGCTGGGACTACAGCCACCTGCCACAACACCCAGCTATTTTTTGGTTATAGTTGTCATTGTTGTTTGGCAGGCCTGCGCTGGATTTGAACCTGCTGACTCTGGTGTATGGGTCTGAAGCTCTAGCCACTGAGCTACAGGCGCTGAGCCTTGAATCTTTATTTAATGAGTTTTCTCTTGAGCTGAAAAGTTCCCAGATAGGTACCTAAAAATGAGGGGAAGAGTCTAAGTGGTTACAAAGCTGTCAACAGGGTGTGGCATCAAAGTTCTCTCGTACACTTTCCTTTTTTCTATGCTTTCCTATGCTGCTTTCTCAGAGCCATCGAGTTGCTCTTGACATAATGTGTTAAGTTGAAGAGGTTTGATTATTTCCTTTCCTAGCCTCTACCAAAGTAATGGTGGCCATTTAGAAGCCAAAGGTTAAGTTAGGAAATGGCTTAGTATGGTAGAAAATTTTTAAAAATTCTGGAGTGGTTTAAATAATGGAAGTGGATTTCATTAAAGGGGCTTAGATAGCATTTAGAAGAGCCAAAAGTTTGATAGCTATAGAAACTATAAAAAATTTAAGATCTCTAAGCTTAGCAGTATTGTACTGTTTGAAGGTTTGAACATTTCTGCTCAAGTCTTTGTGTGATTATGTTTCATATATATAAACAAGAGTTGCATTGCTTTTTTTTTGAGACAGAGTCTCAGTATGTCACCCTTGGTAGAATGCCGTGGCATCACAGCTCACAGCAACCTCCAAGTCTTGGGTGTAAGCTGTTCTCTTGCCTCAGCCTCCCAAGTAGCTGGGACTACAGGCACCCGCCAAAACGCCCAGCTATTTTTGGTTGCATTTGTCATTGATGTTTAGCAGGCCCAGGCTGGGTCAAACCCTCCAGCCTCAGTGTATGTGGCCAGCACCCTACTCAGTGAACTGTGGGAGCCAAGCCCATCCGGCTATTTTTTTGTTGTAGTTGTCATTGTTGTTTAGCAGGCCCAGGCCAGGTTTGAACCTACCAGCCCCCGTGTATATGGCTGGTGCCCTGACCACTAAGCTACAGGTGCCCAGGCAAGAGTGGCATTGCTTTTATTAAACTGTTTTCCAAAATGGCTATACATTTTGCATTTCTACCAGCAATATATGAGGGTTTCGTTTTCCCCCACATTTTTGCTAATACTTAATACTCTTAGTCTTTTTCATTACAGCCATTCTATTGGGTGTATTAGTAATGGCCAATGATGTCAAGTGTTTTTTCCTGTGCTTATTTGCCATTTGTTTATTTGGTGAAGTGTCTGTTCACACCTTTTGTCTATTAATTTTTTTTTCTTTTTGTAGAGACAGAGTCTTACTCTATTGTCCTCAGTAGAGTCCACACAGCTCACAGCAACCTCCAACTCCTGGGCTTAGGCAATTCTTTTGCCTCAGCCTCCTGAGTAGCTGGGACTGTAGGCACCCGCCACAACACCTGGCTATTTTTTTGTAGCCGTTTGGCCAGTGCTGGGTTTGAACCCACCACCCTTGGTATCTGGGGTCAGCGCCCTACCTATTGAGCCAGAGGCGCTGCCTGAATTTTTTTTTTTTTTATATATATATAAAAAACACTTTTTTTGTTTTTTTGAGACAGAGTCTCACTAGGTCACCTGGGTAGAGTGCTGTGGTGTCATAGCTCACAGCAATCTTAAACTCTTGGTCTTAAGTGATTCTCTTGCCTCAGCCTCCCAAGTAGCTGGGACTACAGGTGCCTGCCACAATGCCCAGCTATTTTTGTTGTTGTTGCAATTGTCATTGTTGTTCAGCTGGCTCGGCCGGACTCTAACCCGCCAGCCTCAGTGTATGTGGCTGGTGCTGTAACCACTGTGCTACAGGCACCGAGCCTGTTTATATTGATTATTGAGTTATTAATATGAGTTCTTTATATGATCTGGATATAGGTTCTTTACAGATATATGATTTACAAATATTTTTTCCTAGTCTGTGTGATATATCTTTTTTTTTTTTTGGAGATAGTCTCAAGCTGTCACTCTGGTGACATAGCTCACAGCAACCTCCAACTCTTGGGCTCAAGCAATGCTCTTGCTTCAGTTTTTCTATTTTTAGTAGAGATAGGATCTTGCTTTTGCTCAGGCTGGTCTGGAACTTATGAGCTCAAGCTATCCACTTGCCTCAGCCTCCCAGAGTGCTAGGATTATAGACGTGAGCCACCATGCCTGGCCTCTTTCATTTTCTTGATGAGTATCTTTTGAAGAGGAAAAGTTTTAATTTCAGTAAAGCCTAGTGTATCATGTTTTCCTTTTTGGGTCATTTGGTGTCAGATCCTAAGGGATCTTTGCCTCACCCAAGATTACAAAGATGTTTCTCCTCTGTTTTCTTTTAAAAGTTTTATATTTTTAGCTCTTATGTTTGTATCTCTGGTCCATATTTGGGTTTATTTTTGTGTATGGTGTGAATTAAGGGTCTAAGTTCATTTTTTTTTTTTTTAAGAGACAGAGTCTTACTTTGTCGCCCTTGTTAGAGTGCTGTAGCATCATAGCTCACAGCAACCTCCAGCTCTTGGACTAAGTGATTCTTTTGCCTCGGCCTCCTGAGTAGCTAGGACTACAGGTGCCCACCACAATGCATGGCTATTTTTTGTTGCAGTTTGGCCTGGGCCTGGTTCGAACCCGCCACCCTTGGTATATGGGGTCAGTGCCTTACCTTCTGAGTCACAGGCACCACCAAGTTCATTTTTTTTTTTTTTGTAGGTAATATCTGCTTGTTCTGGTGCTATTTATTGATAAGACTCTCTTTTTAGTTTTATTTATTTGTTTAATTATTTATTGTTTTGATACAGGGTGTTACTTTGTTGCCCTTGGTAAGAGTACTGTGGTGTCGTAGCTCACAGCAACCTCAAACTTTCGGGCTCAAGTGATCTCCTTGCCCCAGCCTCCTGAGTAGCTGGGACTACAGGTGCCAGCCACAATACTGGGCTACTTTTAGAGGCAGGGTCTTGCTCTTGTTCAGGCAAGTCTGGAAGTCATGAGTTCAGGTGATCCACCCACTTCTGCTTCCCAGAGTGCTGGGATTACAGGCGTGAGCCACTGCCCCTGGCTATTGACAAGACTCTAAGAGTTTTTTTCCCCCTTTAAGCTATATTACTACCTCTCAATCTTATAAAATGCTAATGAGCATAACCGTCATTTTCTAGCTGAACTGGGGGGAGAGGGAGGAAAGAGATTTGTCTTGGGTCTTGGCTTTATTGTAGGGAGCTCTTGTACCATAATTTACTTTGCTTGATTCTGACTTACGAAGGCATCCACAGAGACTTTGTTGATCTGTAAAGAATAGGGAGTTGGCCAGTTGGTTTGGTTATGAAGATGTTCTTTTACCCTCTCCCCCTAAAGATGATTGTGAAATCTTAATCTTAACACATAGTTAGGGTTGGGTAAATCTAGCTTATACGAGCTATCCTACTGAACAGTTGTTAAAAATAGTTCTGATGTGAAAATGATGACATTCTTAAAACATTTTATTTTCCTTTTGCAAATAGGTTTTTAACTATAAAAGTAAAACCTGTTTATTACAGAAACATTTGGAAATTACTGCAAGTATGGAGAAAAAAGTCTTCTATCACCATTCCCAGATTTTGGCTCAGCAATATTTTTAATACTTTTAATTTTGTGTGATATAGGGACTCTGGACAACATCGTTTCTTACGCGTTGAACCTTAGAAAGTACTATTAAGTATTAAGAGTACGTTAAAATAGTATTAAAAATTAATTCTCTCCCCCCATTTACCCTCCCTCCTTCTTTTTCTTTTTTAGATGAGTGAGTTTTCCCATGTCATTCAGCAAGTAGATGATTGATCTAAAAATTGGAGAAATTGTAAGCATCTTCTGTTAAAATTGTTAATCTTTGGGTTTTTTTCTTCCTTTCATGATTTGAAAGGCTATAAAAGAAGAAAGGATGAAGTAGTCCTATTCTTTCTGGCTCCTGTCAAGATCTACGTCCTGCTCTAGTTAAGACTTGTTTCTTCCTCTCTATATTGGCACTTTCAACTCTGAGACCCCCAGCTTTAACTTGGATATTTATTAGCTGACCAGAAAGATAAAAAAGAGAGCTTGTTTTTTTCTGTTTGTTTGTTTGTGACAGAATCTCAAGCTGTCACCCTGGGTAGACAGCCATGGTGTCACAGCTCATAGCAACCTCAAACTCTTGGGTGTAAGCAATTCTTTTGCCTTAGCCTCCCAAGTAGCTGGGACTACAGGTGCCCAACACAACGCCCAGCTATTTTTTTTATTGCAGTTGTCATTGTTGTTTTTCGCTGTCCTGGGCTGGGTTTGAGCCCACCACCCTTGGTGCATGTGGCTGGCGCTGTAACCACTGTGCTATGGGTGCCGAGCCGAGACTTTGGATTTTTTTTTTTTTTTTTTTTTTGAGACAGAGCCTCAAGCTGTCCCCCTGGGTAGAGTGCCGTGGCATTACAGCTCACAGCAACCTCCAACTCCTGGGCTCAAGCGAGTCTCTTGCCTCCGCCTCCCAAGTAGCTGGGACCACAGGCGCCACAACGCCCGGCTATTTTTTGGTTGCAGCCGTCATTGTTGTTTGGCGGGTCCGGGCTGGGGATTCGAACCCACCACCTTAGGTGTACGTGGCTGGCGCCTTAGCCCGGTGAGCTATAGGCGCCGAGCCGACTTTGGATTTTTATTAAGGAAAATTCCTTGAGTTGAATTGCTATCATCATAAATTTCAGTTTAATAAGCATTAGTAACTACTGTGTTTCCCTGAAAATAAGACACTGTCTTATATTTATTTTTTCTCCAGAAGACACACTAGGCCTTATTTTCAGGGGATGTCT
Source organism: Otolemur garnettii (assembly GCF_000181295.1). Taxonomy (NCBI): domain Eukaryota; kingdom Metazoa; phylum Chordata; class Mammalia; order Primates; family Galagidae; genus Otolemur; species Otolemur garnettii. The sequence continues at coordinate 9,621,853 of NW_003852424.1, forward strand.
TATTTTTATTAAGTATAATACAACAATCTACATTTATTCAAATACAGTTAAGTCATCGTTGAAAGAAAGGCACTCGACCGGGAGAGATCTCACAGACCACCAAGGCTTCTATGAAAGGTCTTTATTTGTGGGGAGAGGAGGCTGCAGAGCAGCACCAAGGAAGGGAGCAAAAAGAGAGATTAAAAGAAAGCACGTCCTTTTATAGGCTTGGTTAAGGGAAGGCTTAGAGTGATGATGGAATGGTAGAATAACCAATGAAGAACTGTTAGGGGCAGGTCACAAGTTTTAACTTTTTAGCGGGTAATGAGGTAAGTTTTGTAACTGGGAGATGGGCTTTCTGGGAAAGGGACTTTCTCGGGGAGGGGCTTTTCTGGGGCAATTACCTAACAATCTTCTTCTGGAACCTGACAGGGGGAGCCAACCTTGTTGGTGGGGCTGGCGCTAGTGATGCGTGAACTCCTTTCCCCTAGCCGTTCGCACGTGTGCAATGGGATGCCTGTGACTGCGGTTACCATAGGCACCCGTGCAAGTGCGAACAACTCGGAAAGGAGCTATGGCAGATAAAAGGTATTCCTGTCTTCCTTACCGATCCGAGCTGAAATGCATGGCGTGGCTATGCAGATATGCTATATAGCCATGCCCATCACTAGGTCTTATTATTGGGGTAGGGCTTATATTTAACAAATGCATAGAAATCCTGCTAGGGCTTATTTTGGAGGTAGGTCTGATTTCCCTTCCTACTAGGGAAACACAGTAGCTGTGGGTTCTGAGGCAGTCCACTTACGTTCTTCATCTATAAAATGAATTACCTGCTCAACAGGGATCCTTTTGTGATTTATTGGCATTTCTTATGTTTTGTGTTAGTGGAAACATGAAGTAAATTTCTGGTGCTATGGTCACAGAGTATCTGCCATAGGGACAATTATTTAAGGAAAAGGCGATAAAGTGAGATTCTGTGTCTTAAAAAAAAAAAGAACCTCTGTCTTTACTTCTTAGCACCTTGAAATAGCAAGTCCTGAAACTATTGTCACCTGCTTAAAGTGGGGACATGGTCTGAGAAATGAAAGCCTCATTAGGCCTTTCTTCATTGTATGGCATCCCAGAGGGCACTCACACAGATCTAGGTGGTACAGCTTCGACATGCCTAGGTTGCATGGTGTCGCTCCTGAGCTACACACCTCGTGTGCATCATGTTACAGTCCTGAGCACTATAGGCAGTTGTGACACAATGGTAAGTTGTGTATTTAAACATGGAAACATAAAAAGGTGCTGTAAAAAATATGGTAAATAATCTTTTTTTGTTCTTTTTTGAGACAGAGTCTTACTGTGTCGCCCTCGGTAGAGTGCCGGGGCGATAGCCCCCTCAAACTCTTGGGCTAAAGTGATTCTCTTGACTCAGCCTCCCAAGTAGCTTTTTTAATTCTTTCTTTCTCTTTTCTTTTTTCTTTTTTTTGAAATAGTCTCAAGCTATCTCCCTAGGTAGAGTGCCTTGGCATCACAGTTCATAGCAACTTCTAACTCTTGGGCTCAAGTGATTCTCTTGCCTCAGCCTCCCAACTAGCTGGGACTACAGGTGCTCGCCATAACACCCGGCTATTTTTTGTTGTTGTTGTAGTCTGTCATTGTTGTTTAGCAGGCCTGGGCCGGTTTGAACCTGCCAGCCTCAGTGTATGTGGCCGGTGCCCTACCCACTGAGCTACAGGTGCTGCTCTGGTATTATAATCTTATGAGATCACTTTTGTACATGTGGTTTTTGTTGACTGAAGTCATTAGGTGGTGCATATTTGTATTTGCATTTGTGTTAGTGGGTAAGAAGCATCTACTGTTTGTGTCTGTGTTCTCTTTTTATGTAAAAACCAAAACAAAACAAGTGTGTGCCTGCACATGTATAGGATATTTGTGGTCCTAGAGCCTCATTTTTCCTTCATGTAGGTGTTTATGACTTCCTGTGCCTCTTGACAGCCAGAACTTCCATTAACATGCTCACTTTATCAAATAACATAGCTTATTGTAATCTGTTGTTTATTGTGTTGCCATAGTTTCCGTTTAGAAACAGAAAGGTGGTGGGTATGTTTGTACAGGAATCCAGGGTTTTCCCCTGATTGACATTTGCCTGAAGAAATTTTTCTCTTAGTGATTCAGACTAAGGCTTGGGGCTATGTGTACCAGGGGAGGTGAAATGTTTGGACTCTGGTCAGTTAGGCGGCAGACTGCTTTATATTAACCTGCTCTGTTAACTGCTAAACTATTCTATTTCTGGATTTAGGACTTTTTACTTGAACCAGCTACTTGTTATATTTATTCCTGACAGATGTTGAGTTTTGGCTGAACGTTAGAACTCAGGCTAGAGAGAGGATCACCTCACTGCTAAATCAGGCTTGTTCAAACAACAAACAGAAAACAACCACAGGTACTCAGTTTGCAGTGATTGCCTTAGTACGTTTGTACTAGAGAATCAGGTTGAAGGATGATAAAAGGTGGTTTAGGTGTGGAAATGAAATCCTCAAAGAAATAAAAAGTGAAACGATTTCATCTCCTCGTCTACAGCTAGAGAAACTTTGACTTTGATGCTGAAGGAATCCACAAGGAAGCAAGCAGTTTTTTAGAGTAAAATGTTCTATTGATTGTCACTTTTGCTTTTCAGGTGTTTAGAATAATTGAGAAGAAGGCTGTTAATGGTTTAGTGAAATGCCAGCAAACAAAACATAATTCTTTTAGGATGTCTAGGAGGGACCATAGAATCAGTTTTAATCTTTTTCAGAAGATACAGTCACAGAGGGTGTGTGGGAAACGGATTATAATTTAGTTAAAATTTAATGAGGTTAACATGACTGTAGCAGCACTTTCCCATAAATGAATTTTTCTCTTTGCGGCCTTCTACTTTCTTTCTTGGGTCTTTTATTTCCTGGAGGCTTTCTGATTTCAGCCCCTTTGCCCTTGGAGATTCTACTGCCATAGAATTAGCTCTTCATATGGTACCTTCATCATAGATATTTTGAAATCGGTTTTACAGCTGAGGAAATAAGATAGAGAGAAGTTGCACTGGGTCATGTATATTATTTTTCCATTTAATGTTTTGTCGTTTAAAATATGTAATACTTTAAATGAACTTTTCCTTTCTGTTCCTTCACCTTCCATATGCTTACTCAGTCAAAAAGCCCTTATTCTGTGATCTCTGATAAATACTGGGAAATTATCTGATCAAAGCAGTTCTTTGGAATGAACCTCCTTAAGGTTATTTATATTTTTAAACATGCTGAGTAACTAGTGAATATTCATTGAGCATAGCTTGTGAGAATTGCTTTTAAGGCCCCTACAGTACCAAAGAAAATAGTGAACAACTTGGCCCCTTACCAAGTGAGGTGAAAGGGGCTTCATCTCTAAATCTATTAATACATTTCCAGAGGTCACAGGCGGGGTTGCAGGCTATGGAGGCATCCTTAAAAGTTGGGATCCACAAAACTGGTTGATACATTCTAATTTTAGACAAAAAAGTAACTCAATACATCTGATGACTTTTGGTAATCATTGATGCAGAAAAAATTTACCCAGAAAGTTTAGTTATTTGAGATATTCTATTTCTTTCTTTCTTTCTTTCTTTTTTTTTTTTTTTGAGACAGTCTCACTATGTCACCCTTGGTAGAGTGCTGTGACGTCACAACTCACAACAACTTCAAACTCTTGGGCTTAAACGATTCTCTTGCCTCAGCCTCCCATGTAGCTAGGACTACAGGTGCCCACCACCATGCCTGGCTATTTTTTGTTGTTGTTGTTACAGTTGTCATTGTTGTTACTGTTGTTGGTTTTTGTTTTTTTTTTTTTTAGAGACTCATTTTGTTGCCCTTGGTAGAGTGCTGTGGCATCACAGCTCACAGCAGCCTCTAACTCCTGGGCTTAAGCGATTCTCTTGACTCAGCCTTCCAAGTAGCTGGGACCACAGGTGCCCACCACAACGTCCCGGCTATTTTTTTATTTTTATTTTTTTGCAGTTTGGCTGGGGGTTGGTTTGAACCTGCCACCCTCGGTTTATGGGACTGGCGCCCTATTCACGGAGCCACAGGTGCCGCCCTGTCATTGTTGTTTTAGTTGGCCTGGCCTGGGTTGGGTTTGAACCAGGCAGTCTTGGTATATGTGGCTGGTACCCTACCTACTGAGCTACGGGCACTGCCTGGCACTGACTTATTCTTTATAATGGTACTTACTTACAGACTGACTTGGGCAGAAAGATGTCAACTAACTGTGAGATCAACTAACTTCATTAATTTAATTAAGGCAGGAACAGAGAGAGCCAAAAATTGTTTATATTTTTTTCCTTGTAATGACATAGTACCTGAAGTTTCTGTCCATTTATTTATTCTTATTCTTCAATTTTTTTTGTTTTTAATTTTATGAATACATAATAGTTATCCATTTTGGGGGGACACATGTGATATTTGATGCAATCACAGTGTATAAAGATGAAATCAGCGTAATTGGGATATCCTCAAATATTTATTATTCCTTTGCATTGGAAATGTTCCACATCTACTCCTATTTATTTTGAAATATATAATTCTTTCTGTTTATTTTGACATGGTAAATAAGTGACATGGTATTCCTAGAGTTGTAGTGGCAGCAGGAAATAAAGAGATAGGTAATTATTTGGGACTAGGGAATTTTACCTTATTGTCAAGAAATGAAGAGGTCTTTGGAAGGATTTAATCAGAGATTGGACACGCATAACATAACCAAATTGCGGGGAGTCAAACCTTGTGTTCTCCTGAGAGGCAGGGAGACTGGCTGGGAAGCTGTGGTCCAGTGGAGAGGCTGAGGGCTGGAGTAGTAGGGATGAATAAGGAAACATTGTGGATTTGTTGAGGTACAACACAGAAGGAAGGAAATGTATGAAAGCTTGAGGCGAGACCATCAATAAGATAAAGGATGATGAATGAGGTTCGGTGGATGGCTGTCAGGTGCACTTGATTTAGTTATAAAGCTTAGGAGGGAACTTGGAGCTAGAGAGTATGAAATTGAGAGTGATCTGCATAAAAGTGATAACTGAAACTGAGCCGAGGGGAAGGTTGAAGATTGCCTGGTCAAAGAAACATGCCCTTTTTCCTCCTTTGCTTGGCTCTCCCTAAAGCTCTGGGCTCTGATGAAGAGGATTGCCTTAAAATCCATCATACCTTGTGTAAGTAAATGGTATACTCTTAAAGACAGCCTAAATGTCTGGATTTAACCAAGTGTACTGTGAGGGGCAGTGTGGCATGGTGATTAAAAGCATAAATTCTGCAGCCACAATGCCTAGGTTTTAAATGATTCTATGTTTATTACTAGCTGTCCACTTAATGGTTGAGTGACCTTGGAGATTGTTTTCAACCTCTCCATGGCTCCTTTGCCTCTTTTGTAAAGTAGAAATAAACTTTATGGTTATTATGATGATTAAATGATTTCTTAGTATAAAAAACCCTTTTAACAGAGCTTAGTACTAATTTTTTCTTTTTTTGAGACAGAGTCTCACTGTGTCACCCTTAGTAAAGTGCTGTGGTGTCACAGCTCACAGCAACCTCAAACTCTTGGGCTTAAGCCATTCTCTTGCCTCAGCCTCACAAGTAGTTGGGACTATAGGTACCTGCCACAACGCCTGGCTCTTTTTTTTTGTTGTTGTAGTTATCGTTGTTTGGCAGGCCTGCGTTAGATTTGAACCCGTGAGCTCCGGTGTATGTAGCTGGCGCCCTAGCCGTTGAGTTATCGGCGTAGAGTCAGAGCCTAGTCTAATTAAACTCAATCTTTAGTTATTAGCTATTATTATTATGTACTCTACTATGTATTCTGAATGGGTCCAGATAGTAATTTAGTATATTTGGAGTCTAATAACTCAGTTAAAACTTATTTTCAAAATCTTTCCCTTTGCTACCAATACTTTCAAACCTGTGAGCAGAAAATGATTTAATTTCTCCTCTCCTTTTTCCTTGCTCTGGCCTTTGGGGGAAGCTGGAGCAGGTTTGTGTGCTTTTTGGTTGCAGATAGGTAGAGAGTGGAGTCGTGGAAGTGATAGGTTTTGTGCCTTTTGCTTTCTTCTTCCTCACTCTGCTCATCCGTGTGGGTACTACTAGCATTGTTCTTCACGGACCACACTGGGGTTTGATAATGTGCTGTGGTTCACTGAACTTGGCATTCCCATTCTCTAGCTAACTGTTGTAATCATTAGAAATTTTCAGAAGGGGCCAAAAAATAAAAGTAACATGTAGGAAAAGACTGTTTTGGTAGTGGTAGGGGAACTGGGAGTCAGTTGTGTTCCCATTACATTCTACTGCTGAACAAGTTACTTTTTAGGGCCTCATTGTTGATATTGAATATTGAAGCAGACTAGAACCACATTATCAACATTTCCTTAACTCTGATAGTGTTGCTTCTGGAAACATGTCCACGCCCTTTACACTCGAGGTCCAGCTGTTCACCTGTGGTGAGCCACTGCCACAGCCTTCCACCTGGCATCCCTGTATCTGTGTCTTGCCCATACTTTACTCTTTTGTCTGTGATATAACTAAGTGACCTTGCTAAAATCAAAATGTGATGATGACCCTCATGCTTATATAAAGACTTAGGATTGATTGGGTCTAAGTAGACCAGTGATTTTCTTTCTTTTCTTTTCTTTTTTTGTTTAGAGACAGAGTCTTACTTTATCACCCTCAGTAGAGTGCTATGGCATCACAGCTCACAGCAACCTCCAACTCCTGGGCTCAGGCGATTCTCTTGCTTCAGCCTCCAGAGTAGCTAGGACTACAGGCGTCCGCCACAACGCCTGGCTGTATTTTGTTGCAGTTTGGTCAGGGCCAGATTCGAACCGTCTATCCTTGGTATATGGGGCCGGCACCCTACCCACTGAGCTACAGGTGCCACCCTAGACTAGTGATTTCAACTGTTGGTGTGCCATGAGAGGATTTTAGGTGTGCTACAAAAATTTTTAAAGATAATTATTTTTAAAAGAAGTTCAAAGTATAGTAAGTATAGTAAGTATAGAAGTTCAGAATTCTGGGAAGATGGCCGACTGGTGGCAACCCTGGTCAGAGGCTCCTGAACAAAGGAAGAAAAACTGGTTGGAATCAGAATCTATGAAGTCAAAGACGGGGAGCTGAGCCCAGAAAGAAGTTC
>NW_003852424.1:9634621-9665815 GCF_000181295.1 Otolemur garnettii
CACAGGATTGGAAGAAAAAGTATCCAATGTACACACCCCTATTATGAAACTAATTTAAACCTTTTTATATGAAAGCTATAACCAAATAACAGCCTAAGGATATGGGGAGGGGGGAGAGGGGGTAGGGAGAGGGAATCGAGGGTTCACTTCTGTGGTTCATCTTGCAGGGGTACGGGTGAGTCTTTATATGAGTAGAATATGAATGTTTTGACATAATAACTAAGAAAGTTACATGAAGGCTATGTTAACCAGTTTGATGGAAGTGTCTTGGATTATGTATGAAAACACCACACTGTACCCCCAAAGTGCATCAATGTACACAGTTACCATTCAATAAAAAAAAAAAAAGTATAGAAGTTCAAAGTATATATATATATCTCAACATAATTGAAGTGTGCTGTAGAAATTTAACTATAGATTCCAGTGTGCCACAAGATAAAAAGGCTGAAAAGCACCAAGGTAGACCCTAATGTCCTTCCCCAGTCTCATTTCACCCCTTGTTCCCTTTGGTTCTGATTGATGTAGCCACATCTGGCTTCATTTATCCTCCATATTGACCTACTCTTCCTGCTGTACTGTCTTCAGCCTGGATGTGGAAGAGTATTCTTTTTGGCCCATTATTTGTTTCTTAGCTCTCACTACAAACATTTACACCCTCAGGGGATCATCATAATACCATATACCTCACCTTTGTAATATTGTTTCACTTTTTCGCTTATTTGTGTGATTACTTAATTTTGTACCTTAGTAGAAGAGCAGTCTTCTGAGGACTCAACATTGTCTCCATAAGACCCTGTATTTCTCCTAGCTTGTAGTATGAACTCTGTAATTACTAGATCATTGAATGTATGACCTTTATGTAATGTGAAGTGATGGAAGTAGCATTCTGATACATGTACATAATACAAAATTATGTGGCCTGTATAGAAGTAACCATTCTTCTGAAATAGAGAGGAGGAAGTGGAGTTTGGGAGTAGTATGGACTACAACATCAGGGCAGCAGGCCTTCAGTTGAATTTTGAATGTATTGGATCATATTCTTATAACTTCTGTAGAAGTTGGTTATACCCTTAAAATGCAAACCAGGTAAGTGAGGTTCCCTTTTTTTTTTTTTTTTGAGACAGAGCCTCAAGCTGTCCCCCTGGGTAGAGTGCTGTGGCATCACAGCTCACAGCAACCTCCAACGCCTGGGCTCAAGTGAGTCTCCTGCCTCCGCCTCCCAGGTAGCTGGAACTACAGGCGCCTGCCACAACGCCTGGCAATTTTTTGGTTGTCGTTGCAGCCATCATTGTTGTTTGGCGGGCCAGGGCTGGATTCAAACCTGCCACCTTAGGTGTGTGTGGCTGACACCTTAGGTGTGTGTGGCTGACGCCTTAGCCACTTGAACCACAGGCGCCGAGCTGAGGTTCCCTTTTTGTTTTGGAGCAAAGTCAATGCCAAGCCAAACAATGTGTGGGAAGACTCGAACCAAAGTTTCCATGTCTTCATTGGGTTTTGGTGTGCTATGTGACAGGCCTTAATATTTTTTAATGTTTCTTTTTGAACCTTTTTTAAGGAAGGAATGGAAGAATGGGTTAAACTAAAAGAAATGAATGTGTGTCAGAAAACATAGAACCTCTGATTTGGTTTTTTAAATAATTTATTATTATTTTAAATGAGTTCTTCAATAAGTGAACAGGATATGGGGGGCTTGGATTTGATTCTTATTTTTTTTTTTTAGAAAACAACTTTATTGAGATATAACTTACATACCATATAGCTTACCCATTTAAAGTGTACAATACTCTGGCTTTTAGTATATTCACAGTTGCGTAAGTTATTGCTATGATCAATTGTAGAATCTTTTTATCACCTGAAATGAAACCCTGCACCTTAGCTGTCATCCTGACATTTAATAAGTATTTTATCTCGAGTAACTTGGTTAAGCTCTCAGAAGCTTACTTTTCTTTTCTTGTTTGGTCTCCTAATAGCCAACAAGAAATTGAACCAGACTCTTCCCCTTCCTTGGCCTTTCATCTTATGGACAAAGGAAATATTATTGGCCACCCTAAATCACATGTCTCTTTCTGTAAATGCTGCTTTTTGATAGATTTGTTCTATTTTCTATCTATTTGGGTGTTTTGATAGACGTATATGGCTCATGTGTACCCATATTTAGTTGCGTCTTGGTACAGTTGGTTTCTCATGTATATCCTTGGTACATGCTTTTAGCTTTTCACAGTTCACATTGCCTTTTAATGTATTTGCCTTCTTAATGAACCTCATGTAGTCTGTAGATACAGTTATTGGATCACTACCTTTTTCACGTCATTGGTAAATGTGTTCATAAGAATTAGACATAGGTAGGGGTAGGAAAGAGTGGAGTTGCCTATTAAAAAAAAAAGGTTCTGGTAGATAGTTCTCAGTTACTCATTGTCCTTTGTAGAAAAATTACAGGGTTGTAGATGACAGCAGTGGGATTCAGAGCATATTCTTCCCTGTCACAATGTTTTCCCAAATCCTAGAAAAGCAGCATGCTTTTTACCTAGAGCCACAGGCAGAGCGTGCACTGAGAGAGGGGAAATTTCAGTCATAGTATTCTCCTTGATTTATTTTTTCTTTCAGAGTCTCACTCTGTTGCCCAGGCTAGAGTGCTGTGGCGTCACCCTAGCTCACAGCAACCACAAACTCCTGGGCCCAAGTGATCCTCCTGCCTCAGCCTCCTGAGTAGTTGGAAGGACAGGCACTCCTGCCTGGCTAATTTTTTCTGTTTTTAGTAGTGATGGGGTCTTGCTCATGCTCAGGCTAGTAGTCATAATATTCTTGTACCTGAAACTGCTGTGTCCTTTAAACTCTGATTTCTTCAGTTTGTTCACTGCAGTATGCTGGAGTATTTGGGCTGGGTTTTGCTTAAATTCAGATACAGTGTTTTCAGTTTTCCTTAATCTCTGTTATCATTCTATGAATGACAGACTTTATTAACAGCAACAAAAAAAGAATTCTGACATGTCTTATTTGTAGATATATGCTGGCCTTTCAGATTATTGCTTTCCATTTTGTGGTTCACAAACCAGCCCTTAAAAATTTGTATCTGGGCTCAGCACCTATAGCTCAACCGGCTAAGGCGCCAGCCATGTACACCTAAGGTGGCGGGTTCGAATCCCCACCCCGGACCCGCCAAACAACAATGACGGCTGCAACCAAAAAATAGCCGGGCGCTGTGGCGGGCGCCTGTGGTCCCAGCTACTTGGGAGGCAGAGGCAGGAGACTTGCTTGAGCCCAGGAGTTGGAGGTTGCTGTGAGCTGTAATGCCACGGCACTCTACCCAGGGGGACAGCTTGAGGCTCTGTCTCAAAAAAAAAAAAAAAAAAAAATTTGTATCTGACATTGAGATAAAATTCAGTAAATATAGATCACAGAATTTGGCTTCTCACTGCAAGCTACTGCAGTCCCTTTCTAATCTTCCCTCTCTTTTATTCTTAAATAATTTTCTTTCAGGATTTCACAAGTATGTCTTTCTGGCCTGGGACAAATTCCTTTAAGGGAGGCACTGTGACAGGGTCTGGGTGTCTTGGTCTGCTGATCCTTTTTTTGCTGTTACTTGTTCTGTATTATGTACTCTGCAGGTCATTCTCGTGGGTGGAAGAGGAGCACATAAAATAAGTGCACTTTGTTTTGTACATCCCCTCTCTGAGCAGTAAGTCTTAGATCTTCCTTATTTGTTGTGTCTCAAACGTAATTAAAAAACCAGAAAAACCCTTTTTGTAGTCCATGGCATTTCCCCAAGGTTCAGCTCATTTTTGGATTAAAGAATCATACCCTTTCTAGCTTTCCACTTTAAACTTTTGTTAAGTTTATTCTTCATGTAAGCAAAATTGGAGATGTTTAAATGTTTAGTCACTTGGATATATATACACTAAATATTTAAGTTAAACAGGACTTTCTGCATTGGGTTGGAGATGACTGTTAATACAGTGCTGGAGATGAAAATTAACACTGAGCACTCCTCCTTAATCAGAATCCAAATAGTAAGGACTGCACTACTTCAGTCTGTAGGACACTGACTGCTCTCATTTTCTATTACAGCTCCTGTCGGTAGCTTTTCAGTCTGAAAAGCTTCAGTCTACTCAGCTCATATGAAATTGTTGGCTATAAGCTTTTGAGCCCATGAACCTTCTCTAAAAGTTTTATGAGGTTAAGGATTTGGGGAGGTATTCCTCAGTCCATTCAAAACTGTAATAATAATAACTATAGTTTAATATCTACTGTGTGCCAGGCATGGACTGTAGCTAGGAATTCTAGTTACATTTTCTTATTTAATCCTCCCAACAGTAGAGTGGAAGAAGTCATGATTCCCTTTTTATTGACCAGGAACCTGAACATTGGGAGAGGTTGAATGAATTGCCCCAGACTTCACAGAAGTAATTTATCCTCTATCTACATCTTTAAATCAGTCTTTAAAAGTAATTTATTTAAAATAGAGGTATATCTGGAACTTTGATCTAGTTCTCCAACACCAAAGTGCTTTTTCTGACTGTGTTTGAGGGCTTACTGTCACATGTACTGTGTCACGTTCTTTGGGGGATAAGAAATGGTCCTCCAGAATTGAAGAGGATACATTGTTTTTTCAATTAAAAGGCATTTAAAGACTTTTAAAACTGTATATCCAGAGAAGTTTCTAAGAGAGGACTCTTCCTTCCTTCCTTTTGGGAAGCAGGGGCCTGCTTCTAGTAGGGAGGGTGTAGAAGTGGAAGAAAGGAGGTGGTGACCCCCTGTCCTAGCAAGGTGTGGTCTGGCTGTAGCCTTGGCTCCTTGGAGTGGTCTGTATGTCACTCTCTACTTGGACACAGCTCTTTCTTCAGGCCTTGCCTATTTTATTCATCTGTTGCATGGTTTTTTTCACTTACTATGCTTTCTTTTACAGAACTCTACCCTTTGGTAGAGGATGGCTTTGAGTTGTGACTACCTTTACTTAATTGCAATGCATGCCCTATTCGACCTTTCTAAGCCAAAGCTCCATGAAGAGAAGTTTGAGTGTTTGCTAAATGGAAGTAGGTCTCTTCAGGGGCAAGGCATCTGCTGTACACAGTTTAAATTGTGCGTGGTTCCTTGGCGCGTCATCATATTACTAATATAAGCCCTATTCTTGCTTTGTTGCTGTGGCGTCTCCTTTTAGTGACTTCTGTCACACCAGTGTTTTGTTCCTCCAACTTCTCTGGCTTTTTTCTAAATATTTTTCTTTAGAGTGTTGCATGAAGCATTACTTGTCTGCATAGACTTTCTAGGAGATTTCATCTATCCTTATGGCATAAATGATCACCTATGTAGTAATGACTTCCAAATCTGTAGTTCTAATCAAGACTTTTCATAAGCTTTAGATCCACATATCCATCTCTTTTGCTCGTTGTCAGAGCTGGTACTGACAGAGCTCTGTCCTCTTGCTTCTGATGGTGTCCAGGAGGTCTCTGGTTTTGAAGAAGGGCTCATTCAGCTTCGTGTTGCTGAGGCTGTGGATTCAGCCCACTTGGGAGAACCATAATTTTGTCTGCTATAGAAAGTATCATAAAAGATTCACTAAACATGAAGCAGGTAAGATTAGCAAGGGAGTGACAAGTTCATGAAAGTCTCACAAGTGAACTTCAGCCGTATCTTGTTAAGAACCGATTATAATGATGAGTACAAATGCAGGACGAGCTGTGTGTGTGGGGCATGCACTTTCCAGGCTGAATAGGCAGTACGTGCAAATGCATATGCACATAGAACTCCAGAGAATATTCAGAAAACTGCAAGTTTTGTAGCAAAAGTGTGGTGAACATGTGTGGGACAGGAAAAGGAAGTAAGGCCAGAAAGGTAAAAAGAATTGTAAAGTACAGAATGTAACTCCACTTCAGGTGTTAACAGCCATGGAAAGTCTATAAGCATTAAAACAGTATGTCATGTGTGCCTAAGAAAGCAATGGTAATATAGATGGAGAGGAAAGAACAAATTTGAGAAATGCTTCAAAGATAGCATAGCTAGAACTCAGTGATCTGATACACTTGGGAATGAAGACTGAGTAGAAGTCTAACAAGATTTTTACTTTGGCTAGATAGATGAGGGTACTATTAAAAAAGAAAACCTAGATGGACCTTTGGGCCTTCTGGTGGCCTGCACCACCCAGGTCCTCAGCAGCCCACAGCCAGGAAAGGTTCTCTGCTTCTAAACATTCGTGTGATTAGTCTAACCCACTCGAGTAATCCAAGATAAGCTCTCCATCTCAAGGTCTTTAATTCTTTTTTTTTTTTTTTTTTTGAGACAGAGCCTCAAGCTGTCCCCCTGGGTAGAGTGCCGTGGCATTACAGCTCACAGCAACCTCCAACTCCTGGGCTCAAGCGAGTCTCCTGCCTCCGCCTCCCAAGTAGCTGGGACCACAGACACCCGCCACAACGCCCGGCTATTTTTTGGTTGCAGCCGTCATTGTTGTTTGGCGGGTCCGGGCTGGGGATTTGAACCCGCCACCTTAGGTGTACGTGGCTGGCACCTTAGCCGGTTGAGCTGTAGGTGCCGAGCCAAGGTCTTTAATTCTAATTAGATCTTCAAAGACCCTTTTGCCATTTAAGGAGGAAATATTCATAGGTTCCATGGATAGGGAGGGAGAGAGATGAATGATTGAAGAAGGGTCAGAGAAATTTGACTTTGCTGACTTTGAAGATGAGTAGAGGGACCACAACTAAGAAATGGAGGTGCCCTATAGAAGCTGCAGAAAAGGGCAGGGAAACATTTTCCTATAGAGGCTCTAGAAAGGAATGTTGTCCAGCTGATACCTTGCTTTTTAGCCCAGTGAGAGCCATATCAGATATCTAACCTATTGAACTATAAAAAATTTTTTTTGTTGTTTTAAGCTACTAAGTTTGTGGTAGTGTATTCAACAGCAATAGAGAACAAATGCTTTCATTGTAACTTATCTGTCACACTGTGTTATGTCTAAGTTTTTGTCTTCATTTTTACCAGGTTTTAATCTTTATAAGGACAGGGGCTATATAATTTCATCCCTGTTCTCAGCACTTAGCACAGTGCCTGCACAGTTACACTAACAAGTTTTGAGTGTTTGAATTAACCATCATTGTGATATTTGCATCCTTATAAAAGCATTTGACCACCTTACCACATGCTAAAACCCCAACCTACTTTTTGAGTTACTGTTTTCACCTTTGAATAGTTCTACTTTTTTTTTTTTGTCCCTTTTCTGTTGACATTATTTTCTTTCTTTCTTTTTTTTTTTTTTTTTTTTTTTTTTTTGCAGTTTTTTGCTGGGGCTGGGTTTGAACCCGCTACCTGGCGCCCTACTCCTTTGAGCCACAGGTGCCGCCCTATCTTCTTTCATTTTCTTCTCTTTTCTTTTTTTTGAGGCAGGGTCTTGCTCTGTTGCACAGACTGGAGTGCAGTGGTATAATCGTAGCTCACAGCAACCTCAAACTCCTGGACTTAAGTGATCCTCCTACCTCAGCCTCCCGGGTAGCTGAGACTACAGGTTCACACCACCACACTCAACTAATTTTTCTATGTTTAGTAGAGACAGTCTTTTTCTTGCTCAGGCAAATGTCGAATTCTTAAGCTCAAGGGATCCTTTTGCTTTGGCTTCCCAGAGTGCTGTAATTACCTGTGCGAGCTACAATGCCCAGCCTCTGGGGGCTCTTCTCCTTGTCGTGATTTGTTACTTCAGGTATGCCATTTGCACAGATAATTTAAGGTAAAGTAACATTGTATCTGAGTCCCTTTGGAGAGAAATTCTGTAGTAAATCTTAGATGTTGGGAGCTTATATTTTCTGTTTCTTTACAGATATGTACTTTTCCTTTCCCACAGAGTAATCGGAACAAAAATTTTACCTTGGTAATTTCAGTAAATGAAATAAAATAATTGATTTCCTCCTTTTATTTGTTAAACTGCATTCTAGCGTAAAACTGTGCATGAATATCAGATTCATTTATCCTGCTTTAATTTACTAGTGTAAAACTGGCATGAATATCAGATTCATTGATTCTGCTTTAATTTACCAACTCTACATTCTGGAAAAAATAAAAACGACTACATGAAGGCACTAGAGAGTAACCAGCAATAGTGACTTCTGGAGGGTAGTTGATATGTGGAAGATAAACAGTTGGGTGAATTCTTTGTTTTTTTTGGCTTCTAATAGCAGGCCTTGTGGGACAGCGGAAAGACCATGGAAGACCTGTGGCGTTTATGACTTACATCACCAGAAGACACATTCAGGACAACCACAGTCATGGGAACATGAAGGAAGAGTATAGGAGAGAGCGAGTCCAGACAGGGGACACCCCAAGTTCTATGTGGAAATTCTGTCTCAGTCACTGAACTGTATTCAAATGGGGCAGCCAAGCTGCTGCTTAGACTGAACAGAGATTGGAGCTACCCTCAAGAGACAGAAGTTTGACATCTGAATTGAATGATCCCTCTGCTTAAAACAGACTACAAAAAAATCAGGATTCTTTGGTGGAAGAGAACAATTCAATTGCTGCAAGGTCCAGAATACAACATAAAATTACTCAGAATATGAAGAAAGAGGAAAATATGAACTATTCTTAAGATAAAAACTAATTAATAGAGATTGATCCCAAGACAACCCATGTTAGATTTAGTGCATAAAGATTTTAAAGCAGCTATGATTTACTCAGTTAGCTACAGGAAGTTTTGCATGTACTGTGAAGACTTATGAAATCTCTGCTGAGAAATTGAAACTATAAAAAAAAAAGAAAAACTATTGGAAATAAACATTTTACAGGATAAGTTTTAACAATGGAGCTGAGATGATATAAAAAAAGTCACTGACTGGGCGTGGTGGCTCATGCCTATAATCCTACACCTTTGGCAGACTGAGGCAGGAGGATAGCTTGAGATAAGGAGTTTGAGATCAGCCTGAGCAAAATAATGAGACCCTGTCTCTACAAACAGCAGCAACAACAAAAACCCCGGAAAAATTAGCTGGGTGTGGTGGTATGTGCCTGTCTGTGGTCCCAGCTACTCATGAAGCAGAGCAGGAAGATTTCTTGAACCCAGGATTGAGACTGCAGTGAGCTACGATGGTGCCACAAAACCCAAACCCTGAACATTGAAAAAGAGCAGAACCTGATAAAAATGTGGGACAATTAAAAAAAAAAAAAGGTTTATAATGTGGATGTAATTGGTGTTTTAGAAAGAGAAGAGAGAATGGAATAGAGAAAACAAAATTGAACAAACAAAGGTTAAATGTTTCCTAAATTTAATGAAAGAACTAAGCAGAAATCATTACTTTCTGACATTGTTTGCAAGAAATAAAGTGAAGTGGATGATGCTTTGAGCATTGAGCCTGGGAAGAATTGTGGCTTGACTGTCTTCTTCCCAAATGTCTGGTTTTAACAAGCCTGACTGATTTCAGTCCCTCTGGTGTTTCTTTCTGGGTCATACAAATCTACACTGTTAGGAGATCAGTAGATTAAGTTGCAGCCAAGGTTAAATTGCACAAAATGGTAGAATATGGTGTTTTTGAAACATGCCAGGGCTGGTTTCTTTGGGAGGTCTGTAGTGAACACTGGATCTTTTTATGTGTGCTGCTTTTCCCTCTGCCGTTTTCTTTGCTTTCCTTTCTTGCTACCCTCTTCTTGTTTCTGAGAAAGGGCAGAAAGGGGACTGATGGATTTGAGCTAGACCGGGACATCAAAGGCAGTGAGTTCTATTGCTAGTGGTGTCAGCCTTGGCAGAGATCATCCTCTGGGGAGGCTTTTGTTGAGTCTTTGCTTTTTTATCCTAGGCATGTTGCTGGTGGCAGTGCTGGGGGTCCTTTGTTTGGTAATCAGTTGTTGTAAATATGCCTTGATTGAATGTGGAAGCCAGATACCTGGGTGATTCTTCTCTTAACTTTTTTAGAAATGCATACTTGTATGTTCACACCCAGCTAGTATGTTCTGATGAGGCCAATAATTGTTAAAATTTTGAAATACCGCTGCCCTTGTATCTCCCTTGAAGATTACCCTTTCCCTTCCCACACAGCCTCCATGATCAAGCAGCTAAACGATTAGGGTCTGGTGTGTGTGTGTGGGGGCCCGGAGAGGGGGTAGGTGCTTCTGTCTATTCTGTTTTACCTGACCTATGACTTTCCTCTTCATAAATAGTCATGTCTCTTCCTTGCCTGCTCTTCCTGTTGCCTGTGCCCATCCACACGTGTGCACCAGTATGTGTCATAAAGAGATGTTAGAAATCCATTTGCAGATTTGGGGAGGTGATAAAGTCTAGAATTAAAAAAGGAGGAGCTTTGGAGTCAGATTGACTCCACAAAGTTGACCACTTAGCCAGGGTGTCATTACCTAAGCTCTTTGGGCCCTGTTGTCCATTTTCTTGTAGAGGAGAATACTTCCATTTCATGAGTTTTTGAAACTTAAAAGAATCTTTATAATAACCTTTCACATTAATTTTTCTTTTTAAATTTCTGTTTGGTTTTATCATAGCCCGTTATTCTAGGTCATTTCTAACTTTGTATATTTTTATGTGTGTAATTCTTCTTAAGGAATTTCAAAGAGGGAGGTTAAAATTGGCAGGTTCCTATTCATCTCTCAGAAGTCTGTGGCTCAGAGTTGTAGTGGCCAGCTCAAGAAAGAAGCAGTATAGCTAGAATTTAACCTCAGGCAATTTGACACTAGAGTCAAGGCTCTTAACAAATTTTTATCAAGATCTTCTTAATGGAAAGTTATGAAGGTTTAGATGTTTCAGTTGCTTACCCCATTTCTTTTTCTTCTTTTACTAGTTTACGTGTAGGTTAATGATAAAACCAGGGAGACTTAACTGTATAGTTTTCTCCTAAACTTACTTGTAGTTATCTTTATTGATCCTTAGGCATTTATAACTTTTTAACCTTGCTGTATTTCTGTTTATGGATCTGTCTTCTGTTTCTGTAGTTGAACAGAGATCTTTGAAGGCAAATATTTGGATTTTAGTCCTATTTGAAATCTTTGGAGGATTCAGCATCTTACCCTTTTCAGTGCTGCCTGACATCGGACCTTACTCATTATTGGGTGCACAATGCATTTTATTGGTGACACCAATGACCTGAATAAAACCTTTGAAACACCAAGAATAAGGTTTTAAAATTTTTGTTCATTTGTTGATTTTTGGAATCTTGGAGTTAAGAGAAACTTAAAATCCTTTAGTCTAAAAGATCCGTAGATCTTTTAAGTCAAACCTCTCTAGTTTCACTTTTTTTCCACATTATCGTTTACAGCATGATTTCTGTTTCTCTTACCAGCCCCTTCACTTTGTTTCCAACCTTTTAAAATTTTGTCTGTGTTTACCTGGGTAAATTCTCAGAATTTACTATTGATTGTAAATAGATGTTTGGAATTAGCCATCACCTGCTCTGCTTTGCATACTGTACGTCTGTCGTGGTATTAACCACAGACACACACATACGCAGCTGTGTTAATTACACTTCTGTTAATGCATACCAGCAATTTTGGCAGCCATTTTAGGCCGTTGACCCTTCATTGGGCATTTTAGTGTAGGGCATTTTACAAGCACTTCTGCTGTACTACATCTTTCCTACCTTTATTTGTTACAGTTGATTCTAAATTTATACCTTGCATATGTTCAAGGTACCTAGTTAGGTACTCAGTATATGTTTGAGTGATTGTGATTTTTATCTTGCCTGCTGTATGAGCCTGCCTACTCCCCCTCCCTCTCTCTCGTACAACATCCCCAGAGTATCTTGTGCCTTACTGAGTTGCCATTAATTGTTCCCCTGAACAGTTATGAGTTATTTATGCCTCAGTGAATATACATGGAGTTTTATCTGTCTAGAATGACTTTTCTTCTCTCTCATCCCTAATGAATTGTCAGGCTTTCCCCCATCCCCCAAACGTTTATCCCTAAGTGTGCTTCTAGAATAGCTGCTTGAAAACATGGCTGCCATTGTTTGAGTGATTGATTTGTTGCATTTCTCAGTTATCATTTGTAGGCTGTTTCTGGTGGATGTTCCACCAGCAAGATTTGTTTGACATCTTTTTCTCCAGTCCAGGAAAACTATGACTATTAAAAGAACATGCATTAAATAAATCTGTTAATAAGTATGCACGTAAACTTTGGCCAGAATACTTTAGACTCCTGAACAGAGAGGCTTAAAACATTAGCATGGGGATTATAGAGTTTGTTTCATAGATGAATAAACAGAGACCTAGAGAGATTAAGTGGTTTGTATAAGATTTTTCCAAATTTTGTTTCAGTTTAAGAGGCTCTTTTTTTTTTTTTAAATAGCTTTTCCTTTTCCAGATTAGTTTTTTCCATCTCCCTCTGCCTTTCATTTTGCAACTCTAGTATAACGTCAGTATGCCCTAATCACTTTTCTTTGTTTGGAGTGACCAGTGTGTATCTAACAGACATGCAGTTAGACAAAGGTTCAGGGCGTTAAGCATTGGCAGTGAACAGAATTCAATGATTTTATGTCTCTGGAGAGAAACAGATGTAGTAGCTGCTCAGGAAAATTCGGTTTTATACTTTTTTGTGAGCCATACGTGCATGCATATGGCTATTGTTGGTTAAGTTGCCCTGTAATTTTGTTTTTTTCCTTGTTTGGGGGAGAGTTGATATTTAATGGTACTAAGCTGTTGTATTACCATGGTATATCTCTACCTCTGTCTGTATCATGGTATATCTCTATCTCTATCTCTATCTGTATCATGGTATATCTCTATCTCTACCTCTATCTGTATCATGGTATATCTCTACCTCTACCTCTATCTGTATCATGGTATATCTCTATCTCTACCTCTATCTTTAAATTTTTAGTTTTTCTTTTCAGGCAAGTTTTGTGATTATCAGTGTACAAGCCTTGCACATATTTTATTAAATTTATCCTTAAATATTTCTTTCTTTCTTTTTTTTTTTTTTTTGAGACAGAGTGTCACTTTGTCCCCTGTGGTAGAGTGCTGTGGCTTCATATATCACAGC
Organism: Otolemur garnettii; assembly: GCF_000181295.1. Lineage (NCBI taxonomy): Eukaryota > Metazoa > Chordata > Mammalia > Primates > Galagidae > Otolemur > Otolemur garnettii. Next base: position 9,647,571 of record NW_003852424.1, read on the forward strand.
AACCTTAGACTCCTGGGCTAAAGCATTTCTCTTGCCTCAGCCTCCCGAATAGCTGGGACTACAGGCACCTGCCACAATGCTCGGCTATTTTTAGAAGTGGGGTCTCTCTTTTGCTCAGGCTGGTCTCGAACCTGTGAGCTTAAGCACTCCACTGCCTCCACCTCCCAAGTGTTAGGATTATAGGCGTGAGCCACGCCCGGCCCCATATTTCATGTTTTTGATGGTTATTGTAAATATTTGAATTTTCAGCTTCTAATTGTCTATTATAGTGGCTAGAAGAAATAATGTAGTGTAATGGATTCTTGTCTGTTGACCTTGTAACCTGCCATGTTGCTAAAATCACACATTTCTAGTAAGGTTTTTTATAGATGCCTATTGTTCACAAAGGTTCCCTAACTTTATCTCATCTGTATGCCTTTTCTTTCTATTTCCACCTTATTGTGCTGCCCAGGGCTACCAGCATTATGTGGACAGCACTAGTAAGAACTGAGAATGTTAAATGTCTCGTTGCCTGTCTTAGGGGAAGCAGTCAAATTTTTACACTTTTGTATGATTGTAGCCGTAAGTTTTCTATAGTTTTCCTTTATCAGGGGGCAGACGTTTCTTTCTTTCCTTTTCCTTTCTTTTTTTTTTTTTTTTTTTTTGAGACAGAGTCTCACTATGTCAACCTTGGTAGAGTGCTGTGGTGTCATAGCTCACAGCAACCTACAACTATTGGGCTTAAGTGATTCTCTTGCCTTAGCCTCCCAAGTAGCTGGGACTACAGGTGCCCACCACAACATGCATCTATTTTGTTGTTGTTGTTGTTGTTGTTGTAGTTGTCATTGTTGACTGGCAGGCCAGGGCCAGGTTTGAACCAGCCAGCTCCGTTGGATGTGGTGGATGTGCCTGACTGGCACCCTAGCCACAGAGCCACAGGCACCAAGCCAGAAGTTCCCTTTCTATTTCTAGCTTTTTTAAAAAAAAAGAGGTTGGGAGGTTTTTAAAAAAATCATGGATGGGTGTTGAGCTTTTCCAAATACTGCTTCTGCATCTAATGAGATATTTGTGGATTTTTTTCAGAGACAATGTTAATTTAATCGTTACAAATCATCACATTTAACTATCACAGCTCACAGCAACCTCAAACTCTTGAGTTTATGCGATTCTCTTGCCTCAGCCTCTCAAGTAGCTGGGACCACAGGTGCCCACCACAACGCCTGGCTATTTTTGGATTGTAGTTGTCAGTATTATTTGGCAGACCTGGGGTGGGTTTGAACCTGCCAGCTCCAAATATATGTGGCTGGCATCTTAGCTGCTGAGCTACAGGCGCCTAGCCATTTAACTTTTTTTTTTTTTTTTAAGACAGAGTTTCACTAAGTCGCCCTCTGTAGAGTGCTGTGACAGCACAGCCCACAGCAACCTCAAACTGTCAGGCTTATGCGATTCTCTTGCCTCAGCCTCTCAAGTAGCTGGGACCACAGGCACCTGCCACAATGCCTGGCTGTTTTTTTGGTTGTAGTTGTCATTATTGTTTGGCAGGCCTAGGCTGGGTTTGAACCCACAAGCTCCAATGTATGTGGCTGGCACCTTAGCTGCTGAGCTACGGGTGCCCAGCCATTTAACCTTTTTTTTTTTTTTAAACAGGTCACTGAGTTGCCCTCAGTAGAGTGATGTGGCAGCGCAGCTCACAGCAACCTCAAACTCTTGGGCTTAAGCGATTCTCTTGCCTCAGCCTCCCAAGTAGCTGGGACTACAGGCGCCCGCCACAATGCCTGGCTATTTTTTGGTTGTAGTTGTCATTGTTTAGCAGGCCTGGGCCAGTTTTGAACCTGCCACCCTTGGTGTATGTGGCTGGTGCCCTGCTGACTGAGCTATAGGCGCTGCCAGAGTTTTAGGTTTTTGACAGTGAAAGGAATAGGTTGATCTATTTGGTCAAAAATGTTTTCCTTGCTTCTACTTCTATTTTGACTAGAGCCTTTGAAATGCACAGCTTGCCTTGGGGTTAGTATGAGCAGCTAATGCTAACTCTTACCCCAAGTGGGGTTTTCGATTGTACTTGTTAGAGGTAGAGGCCTGATACTCTTTGACCATGTCCAGATATCAACTAAAGATTGTCCATCAGAGATTCTATAACTGAGTTTTTAGATTTCCCAACTCTGGTATTCCTTTTTCTTTTGGATTGAGTGGGGTAGCAGTCTGTGGGTGGCTGCATTCTTTATTGCTCTGACTTGGTTTAGTGATCAGGGTCTGTAATGGAATGATGTGCGTGTCTTTGGTCTGTCCATCTTGGTTTGTAATTGATTTGTTTTTAAATTTCCTGTTCAGTTTAATAGCCAATTTCAAATACACCAAAAGCTGATGTATTTTCAGTATGTGCCATGAAGTCGTAGGATGGTATACTCCCTATGAGTGCAGTTTGTGAGATTTTATATTGCACTGACAGAGAGGTATCATTCATAGACATGGCAGTTTGAATGTGAAAGACTCACTGTTTACTCTTTAGTTTGGGTATTGGTTTTGAAACTTGGCAATTTTTTTTTAAACCAGAATTTTAAAGAATTTGGGGAAAATACTCTCAGAAGTTTCTGTTGCTTATCTAATAGGTAATTTGGGGGGCAGTGGATTTCAGTTGGCAGATGCAAGTCTGTGTTTTTATAGAAGGGAGTCCATTCCCAGCTGATTCTCAAGCTTGTAAACATTTCCATTTGGATGTGGGTAGGATTGTGTTGCCCTATTGAGTTGCTTTGCTTGTTGGGTAATTATGCAGCTTGTTCTCTGTAGTCCATTATCTGCTACTTTGGAAAAACAGAATAGGGCACATCTGTATGTAAACTGGTCTACAGTGATAACTTTTGGAGAGATAGAGCAGATGAGTTAGTCTGTAAAGAAGTTATGAATAGGCATGTATCTCTGCTTTCTTTCTTTCTTTTTTTTTTTTTTTCTGCTTTCCTTCTTACCCTTCAGTTTTTAGTGAAATGGTAATTCCTCCATGAAACACTTTAAAAAATTTAAATTTTTTCCACTGTGTTTAGTTCCTAGATCACAGAAATCATCTTGCCTCATTTGTTCATATGCTTAAGATACCTAGTGTTTCTGTATGTGGAATTACAGTGGAAGAAATGGGAGAAACTTTCATGATTACCTAATGTGACCCTTCCATTCATGAAATAAGAAATGGAGGCCACAGATGTGGTACAGATCAGGAGAGGCAGCATTGTACTAGTGTTGAGATTAAGGGCATGGATTTTGGAGTCAGATCTGCGTTCAAATTGTAGCCATCATTGTTGACTAGTTGTGTGACCATACACAGGTTACTTAACTTTACCCATCATCTCTTCATTTGTAAAATGGATTAATATGAGGATTAGCATGGTCCTGGAACAGAGTAAGGAAAGTCTTTGCTGCTGTGTCTTTATAAGTGGTAAGCTGTTAAGTACCAGAACTATAGAATTAAATTGCTTGCTTTTTGGAAACACAGATGAGAACACGTATTGAGTAAAACAAGAGACTGTGACTTCCCTGTCATCGAGGTACGTTTATGCTGTGTGATATTGGCAAGTGTAAAACCTGGAAGCCAGCGAGTACATATGTTATTCCTGTGTTTTCTTCAGTGTATGCTTCAGAGAGAATGAAGGAGGGAGGAATGTTATAAAAAATGCCCTTGGTTGAGTTTCAGAAATGGATTTCAGATGCCAGGAAGACGCTGGAACAAAAGGACAAGATCTGTTGGTATAATTGGAGCTAGCTGATAATCCTTTCACTCTGTTGTCTGAACATTTACAGTGTTCCTGTTTTTGTACAAATATGTGAGCTTGAAAATGAGTAGGTCATTCCATAGGAATTTCATGTGCCAAGTTGGGGAAGGAGGAGTGCAGGATGATGAGGAGAGTGTGGAATTAGACTGCAGCGGTTCTCAACCTTCCTTAATGCCAGTGTATTTTCATTGTTAAAAAGGGGTGGTGACCCACAGGCTGGGAACTGCTGGATTAGAGCCAGCCATCTATTTAGCCTTCATCTTGGCTTAGGTTCTTCCTGTGGTAGGACCTGGGGCAATTTTGTTCTAGAATGTGATTGGTGGTTTATTTGTATCCTCATTTGGGGAGGCGGGGGGAGGGAATCAGGACTATATTTTTAAGACTAAAAAAAATTGACCTTTATACTTCTTGGGGGTAGGGGCTGAGAATCTGTTGGCTTGTGGTTTTGAAGCATTGCTACTTTCTGCTGATGGAGAGCCAGCTGTTCCCAAGCCTTTAGTTTCCATCCATTTAAGTCACTTATAGAGAGAATTGGTATCACTGAGGTTTTAGCTTTATTTTTAAATTTCAGGTTAATTTGAGGGTACAAAGAAATAGGTTACAATGTTTGCATTTGTTAGAGTCCCTCTTATAATTGTGTCCCACCTCCTCTGAGAGGTGTGCCCTGTACCCTAACATGGTGCACATTAAGAGGGAGCACGCTCATCCCCCCCCCGCCCCCTCCCTTGAATTGATTTAGGTTTTTCTCTTATGTGGGTGTGTATTAGATAGTCTACTGGGTTTTGACTTTAACCTTTCAAACAAGTAGCTATTTGAGTGAGCTCTGTTTTTAAGGACTTTGCTGTTGCAGCAAGTAAGAAGTATTTTATTTTCTGGTTGTTTCCCATTACCATTTTTTTTTCTTGTTTGTTATCCCAAGTCAGGTGTGCCTGTTAACTGGGTCAGTGTCAATTAAAGATAAAGTTTACGGCACTTAGGTCACTGTTGCCCTACGTTACTGTCAGATGCCTGTTTCATCCACAGCAGTTCTCAGAGTCAGTTGATTCTTAGCTGTTTTGTAGGAGGAGGAAGGCCCCAAATAGCAAGGAGTTGGGCTTCAGTGCCCTGCTCTTCATGTCCCTCTTACAACCAAAGCCATCTGTGGGAGGTTTAGTTGATTTTGCGCCTTGGTTGTCTTTGGGTTTTTGAGCGCTCTTAGTTGTTTTGGTTTTCAGATCAGTCTGAATTCTGGCCCTCTTCTTCCTAACCATGACTAATCTATCACTGAGCCAGCTGCTTGCTGCAGTGGGGGCCTCGTGTGGGGCCATTTAATTCATGTGGAGAATCAGAAAGCCAGGGTTGTGGCACTCTCTGGAGAGATTATTTGGACTATTTATAGTTTGCTCTGTCTACAATCTCTGTCTAAAGTATGCACTCAAATATTTGTTGAATTGAATTATTTCCCTTTGTTGCTTTTCAAACACTTTTTGTTTGCATGCTTTACATACTCTCTTCCTCATCCCCTTCCAAATTGAATTTGCTCTCCTGATGTGACCTAGTGTGAGGTCCTTACTCCTCATTCCCCCACTCGCATCGAGTTAAGAAAGCCTGCAAAGCAGTAGTTTTACTTTAGGACAGTGTGCCCTGACATCTTTAGTTTTTTCCCAAATTAATTTATTTGTTGATTGTAATGGTTTTCAGGAAAAGTAGCCAGTTGTGTTCATTATGTGCTCATTATGAAGATTGCTTGAGCCCAGGAGTTTGAGGCTGGCCTAGGCAACATAGTAAGACCCTGTCTCTAAAAGAAACTTAAAAAGAAGAGAAATTCATAAAAATTTGAAATTTAGGGCACATTCACCAAAGATTCCCTTAAATCTGTTATTTATTTATTTTTTGGAATAGAGTCTCACTTTGTTGCCCTTGGTAGAGTGCCTGGCATCATAGCTTATGGCAACCTCAAACTCTTGGGCTCAAGCAGTCCCCTTGCCTCAGCCTCCCTAGTAGCTGGGACTGCAGGAACCCACCACAGTGCCTGGCTATTTTTAGAGATGGGGTCTCACTCTGGTTCAGGCTGAGCTAGAACCTGTGAGCTCAGGCAGTCTATGTGCCTCAGCCTCCCAAATGCTAGGATTACAGGTGTGAGCTGCCACGCCTGGCTGGCTTGCTTGTTTGTTTGTTTGTTTGTTTGTTTATTTAGACAGAGTCTCACCTTGTCACCCTTGGTAGAGTGCTGTAGAGTCATAGCTCACAGCAACCTCAAACTCTTGGGTTCAAGTGATTCTCTTGCCTCAGCTTCTGGAGTAGCTGGGACTACAGGTGCTTACCACAATGCCTGGCTATTTTTAGAGTCGGAGGTCTTGCTCTGGCTGGAACCTGTGAGCTCAGGCAGTCCACCCACCTCAGCCTCCCTGAGTGCTAAGATTACAGGCATGAGCCACCATGCCCAGCTCCCTTAAATCTGTTATTTCTAAATGCTGAGCAAGTATAATATTACCCAGGCAATAACTGTCAAATAATTTGATGAAAAGCCATTTTTTAAATCATTCTTAAACCATTTTTAAAGAATTGATTGAGTTACAAGAATTTGCATATTATGCTTTTTTTTTTTGAGACAGAGTTTCACTGTGTCACTCTTTGGTGGCTGTGACACCACAGCTCACAGCAACTTCAAACACTTGGGCTTAAGTGATTGTCTTGCCTCAGCCTTCCAAGTAGCTGGGACTACAGGCGCCCTCCACAATGCCCTGTTATGTTTTGGTTGCACTGTGGGCACTGAGCCTTTGTGTGCGTGTGTGTGTGTGTGTGTGTGTGTGTGTGTGTGTGTTTAAAGAGTCAAGGTTTCACTCTGTTGTCCAGGCTGGACTTGTATTCCTGCACTTAAGAGATCTTCCTGAGTAGCTGGGACTACAGGTGTGCATCCCCTGCCTTCATGCTTTGTTTTTTCTAACCTAATAAATGACTTTAAACTTAAGAGATCTAAGTTTTACCAGTTCTTTATCTTAGCATTGTTAAACACTTATGTTTGTTTTGTGAAGTAGTGTGTCTGAATTGAAAGTGAATTATCTTTATTAATATCCAAACAGAATTAACCTTGACTCTTATAAATTCCACTTCCTGTTCCTCTGTGGTAGACTCTTATGAATGTAGATTCACTCTCCTTTACTATTGCCATGCAAGTTACTCTTCCAGAGGAAGATTACCCTGGGATGCCTTTCCCATTATTGAGAGATTGAGAAACTGTATTTCAGAACACTCAGAATTTTTTTTTTTTAAGTAAAAGAGTAACTCCAGGCACTCAAACTTTTGTCTCTCATCTAATTCTCTGCTACAAACATCTAGATTGTTAGAAGGAGAGTTGATTTTCATATGATTTCAGTTGACTAGTCCTAGTTCATTGCCTAAAATCAATTCATTAGTACTTTTAAAAATTTTTTTTAATATTTATTTATTTATTTATTTATTTTGAGACAGAGCCTCAAGCTGTCCCCCTGGGTAGAGTGCTGTGGCATCACAGCTCACAGCACTCTCCAATTCCTGGGCTCAAGCGAGTCTCCTGTCTCCGCCTCCCAAGTAGCTGGGACCACAGGCACCCACCACAACGCCCAGCTATTTTTTGGTTGCAGCCATCATTGTTGTTTGGCGGGCCCAGGCCGGATTTGAACCTGCCACCTTAGGTGTATGTGGCTGGCGCCTTAGCCACTTGAGCCACGGATGCCGAGCCCTTTTTTTTTTTTTAAATCTCTACTCAGTGTATGTTATAAAGAACAGGAATGCCTTTCCAAAGGATTATAAGTAAGTCAGGAATACCTTAAGAGTAGAAATTCCTCATCAGAAATAAAATTTTTCATTTAAGCAATTAACACAATATATGTTAAACCTTTAATAGGGTATTGCTGAAAATGTTGGGAGTTTTTTGGTCTTTTTAGCATTTTCACTTAATTGTGACATATAAATTTATTTGAAGTCCTTTTTTTTGGAGACAGAGTCTCACTTTGTCATCCTAAGTAGAGTGCTGTGATGTCATAGCTCATAGCAACTTCAAACTCTTGGGCTCAAGTGAGGGCTTCTTACAGGCACCCTCCACAATGCCCCGCTATTTTTAGAGACAGTTTTCACTCTTACTCAGGCTGGTCTTGAACCCTGAGCTCAGGCAATCCACCAGCTTTGCCTCCTATAGTGCTAGGATTACAGATGTGAGCCACTGCACCCAGCCTCTTTGAAGTCTTTATTGTTTAAAACTTTTCCTTTCCATTTTGATAACGGTTTAAAAAAAAACAAAAACAAAAAACTCTGCCTCCACCTTGAGGTCATTGTTCTCAAGATGTTAATTTAAAGACTTAGTATAGTGGAATCCTAACATTGAAGGCAGTATTTACCCTGAAAACATGAGAATCATTTTTATAATTTAAAAGTTAACATTGACATTTTTTGGCATCTGTTTCTGTCTTCTGCCTGCCACTTGTGAGAATCATCTGATAGTGCTTTTGTTACATAATATATCCAAGAAAATTATTCCTAAGCATACCCTGTGAGTTGTCCAGGTAAGGTCATCCAGCTCAGTCACATTGGTGTGAGAGCCCACCTGCCTATATTTAGTCTTTCCAGGTGGCTTATAATTAGCTTAGCATTGTGCTGCTTGCTTTCTGGTTGGTAGAAGTTGGGGAGAATGAAGGAAGTACAAAGGCTTGAATTTGGCATTCTCTTTACCGGATATCTATTTTAACCCCCACTGAAGTTAATTTACATGAAACCCAGCTGTGTATGAATTGTTTTAAATTTAAAGTTTATTCGTATTGCCATAGGGATAAGAGTGTCAGCACTTACTGAATTTATGGTCTTTCTCTCTGGACCTCCTGACAGCTAATAGTTCCATTGCTATTGGATAACAGGATACATCTGGTGACGAAACTATCACCTGTGGAATGGCTACTGGGAGTTTTCTTCTCCATATACATGTTTGCAAAGCAGCAGAAACCATTTTTTGCAGGAAACCACAAGCCTATGTTAAACACCAAAAGAGAATTGAAATAACATGTACATGTGTTCCTCTTTCCAGAGCTACCAACCATCATGTGGGTTCCTAAGTATAGTGTTCAGTAGCTCTTTGTCCTCCCCTTAGCTTTGAGGTTGTGATGTTGAATTCTCCCTCTGTGGTCCCCTATTATCTGGCAGATTAAGCAAATTGCTTCAGTGTGTATTTCTTAACACTTGGCAAAGATGCATACCTACTGTCTTTAAGGAGCTACTAGAAAATAACCTTCTGGAGCTAGACTGATCTCAGTCCTTTTTTTTTTTTTTTTTGATAGGTTGATTTTTGTACTGATACCTACAACTATGGATCCCTTGTGCAGCTAGGCTGCTGATCAGTTTCTCTATTCTGATGTTCAAGGCAAACTAATCCTTTAGTATTGTGGGCTCAGCACAGTGCCAGTGCTGTTGCATGAGTGGTCGTGAAGTGGAGGCGTGCTATAAAAGATGTCCGCAATGCAGTAGATTAGAATAGATAAGTTGGGGAGAAATCAAGCATAGAAATGAAAGAAAAAACAATAAAAGACAGTGTATGACTTACTACTGTTAGTGTGGGTTAGATTATCAGCAGTCATCCTATTATCAGAATCAGCAGGGGTGGAGGGCATTAGCATGAGCCAAGACAGGAGGACTGGACTGAGCATGCTGCATGCAGATGATGAGCACAGAGTCTGCATGGAAGGTTTGGGGTCGGTAAGGGAAGTGCTACGTAAGGCCATGTAGATAGGAAGGGACCCTGAACGCTATTTGTAGGCACCAGAGGGCTAGTGGGGGGAGTTTGGATGGCTTATGGGAGCTGACCCATAATAATAAATAGTATAAGGTAATAGCAATAAAAAGCATATTAAATAAAGCACCATATCTGTTGGGATCTACATTTTCCTTAGCATTACCCTTCATCTAGAATTAGGGATCACCATAGTGATTAGGATGGTCCAAGAAACTTGGGAGTTGAATATGATGGGAATTTTGTGCTATGGAAGTTTGTCATGTAATTCATACCAGAAAATAAGAACAGGAACTTAATTTATTGAGTATTATGCCTACTACTGTGTTAAACATTTTAGACACATCTTTTATTCTTATTTATCTCTAATTTATAGAGAGAAAAATATAGAACAAGTTAGGGAACTTGTTCAAGATAATATAGCTAATGAGTGCCGGTTACAACTCAAATATAAATCTTTTTGTCTCCATTTCTGAATTATATTGTTATTCTGTCTCAGAAAATGAGATCATTTCATACATTCTTTTATTAGGAGTTGTTAAAAAAATTCTTAAATGCTGGAAGGTTGTCTCCAATTAAGATGAGGACTCTGCAATCATTCCTTCTTTTAATATTCATTATTTATCAAGGTGGCTTACCTGTAGTTGGTATAAAGTAAATATACTTAATTTTTATGGAGGAAATTTAGAGAGCTTAATCACTGTGCTGGCCTGGCCATGTGTGTCTGAAGATGCTACACGTAGGCATAGGGGCTGCAGGGTGCAGGACTCTCCCTTCAATCCTTGGAGGTTGGAAATTAGTCTAGAACAACTAAGATGGGTTAAATGTGTCCCTGAAATTGGGATCATGTTTTATTTTCATACTTTTCTTTCCCTTTCTGAAGGCATGGAAGGTTACTGTTTTAGTGCCATGCCCTAGAACTCCCTAAAGAAAAGGTGTTGGTATCCCACAAGAACCTTCGGGTGCTACAAAATGAAAATAGTCTTTTAGGAAGGTTGAGTCAGAGGTGCATAGAAAGATTTTCTCAGGATGATAAGGCCCTGGTACTTAAGTCTACAAGCAGAGGCAGGCAGATTGGCAATGAGTCCTTGGGGAAGGAGGATGATCTGGGCTGCTCTGAGACCCCTTCTACTTATAAGGTCCTGTGACAGATGGGATTTGACTAGGGATTGGTGTTGGAGGACTCCAGTCTCTGAGCAAACTGAGAAGTCAGCCATGGCTTGCTGACCTCAGGGAAGCTCTGACGGGGTCTGGCCTGGCCCTGTTGGCAATGGCCCCAGCAGGTACTTGGTCTGTTTGGGTTTGAGTTGAATCTGCATCATTGCACACTTTTGCAGTGCTACTTTTTGCACATCTTTGAACCTGCAGTTGTGAATGAACAGTGTAGAGCTGTGCTACAGTGGTTTGCATATTTCCTCTCTCTCCCTTCCTTAGCTTCTGAGGCTGCACAGCCTTGTCACATGTGAACTGGCCTGAGTACCACTCAGACTCCCATCACCCACTGCTTGCTCCTCTCACTCCTTTGTGTGATTCTCAGCAGTTCACAGTGTCCTCGTGTCCCCTGCACACTTCTGCTGTGTGCTTTGCCTTCTGTGTCCACTTGGTGAAACTCACCTCATGGTTTGCTTCCTCCAGTAATCTGTCTGTAAACCTCCCCCCTTCTATAGAGTTCATTGCTCCTTCCTGATCCTGGTAACATTTTTATTATTGCACATATCATACTATAATATAATTATCTTCTTACATGTATATGTTTCTTTTAGCACTAAATTGGAATTGGTAGGGATCATGTATTATTTATCTCTAAAGCTCAATAACTAGCTTAGTGCATCGAAGATTCCAGAGGCTCAGAAAGATGAGATGATTATCTATAATCATTGAGTCTTTATGTGCCAGGCATATAATTACAAACATATGTAAGAAAAAGGAGGCCCTAAGCACTGAAAAGATTATGGTATACTCTCCCATATGAATTTCAGAGCCAACTCTAAAGATGAATATAAGGATATTTCTTTTACTGTTCTAAGTTATTATTTTATTATCATGGTAAGAGTTGTGATTTTTTAAATTCCATGATAATTACTTTGGTTTTTTTTGAGGCACAGTCTCAAGCTGTTGCCCTTGATAGAGTGCTGTGGCATCACAGCTCACAGTAACTTTGAACTCCTGGGCTTAAGTGATTCTCTTGTGGACTACAGGCACCCACCACAATGCCTGGCTATTTTTTGGTTGTACTTGTCATTGTTATTTGGCAGGCCCAGGCTGGATTTGAACCCACCAGCTTTGGTGTATGTAGTTGGTGCCCTAGCTGCTGAGCTACAGGCGCCGAGCCTACTTTGATTTTTTTGTTTGTATGTATCTGTCCTAAACCCAGGATCATTGTCTGTTAGTAATCCAGCATTGATAAGTATTTTCTTTTCTTTTTCTTTTTCTTCTTCTTCTTCTTCTTTTTTTTTTTTTTTGTAACGCTATGTTCTTTTCGCTTTATTGGTATTATCCTGTCTTGGACTCTTCATTTCCTTCATGTCCTGCCTGCTCTGGATGGTCCCCACCCAGTCCCCAGTTTGTGATAAGTGCTTTGCTGTTTTTCTTAGTGGTCTCCTGATTTGGATTCTGTCCAGTGGTGGGAGCAAGAATCTATCTGCATTATGTAACAAGGCTTTCAGCTGATAATGTGCTCTAAGTTTCGAGAATCATTGCTTCAAGCTAACTGCTCAATTATTACTTAGTGCAGCTGTAAACAGATGTAAAGCATTCATAAGCCTATTGGAGGTCTTAGAGCCTTATTCAGGAAATACATTTTGTCCATGTAGTAGTTAACTTTTTGGCATCTTTAATAGGAAAAGCCTCATCTTTTTCTGTTGTCCAGAGTTCCTGCACCTACCCCAGCCTCCCAACCAGTGCATAACAAGGTTATACCACCAACCCACAATCCTGCAGAATGAAGGAAGGAGGCTTTGGATCCTCTTTCCTTGAGGAAGAGCTGAACTTTGACTCTTTCTCAAGAATCCAGAGCATGCCTTGTCATTTCCATGTTAACTCTGAACAGTAAATTTTTGTGGGTTTTGAGGGATTGACCATAGCAGGATCCCTGGCCATGGAAATTCATTTGAAGTACAGTCTGCCATTGAAGTGCCTTCAGGTAAAAAACCATCTGTTCATACTTGGCTGAGTCCCCCTGCAACTTCCCTTTCCCTACACGGCCTAGGGGTATGGGTGTGTGTGTGTGGGGGGGGGGTTGGCTTGCACATCTTTTTATGTGGACCTTGAAGCTTCCCTATTGAGAAGGACAAAAAAACGATGTCAAATGAAGTGACAGGTTTGTCAGACCTCAACAGCTGGTCTGTAGGAAGTGAGCTGAAAGCTAACAGGTACAAGAGGGTTTATATTTTCTAGTATAATTACTTGCTATGATGTTGGGCCTGTGATTCTCCATCCCCCCTTTGAGGGTCATATCTTTAATGGCAGAGCACCTATGAAAGAATTCTCTGGTATAATGTGTAGATGAGGCTAAAGAGTAGTGGATTTGATTTATCTTACACATATGGGTGCAGACATTCTTACTTTAATTGTCTTTATTGGTTCTGGGGTGCTTTAGTAAAGATTGTAGATTTTAGTTTTGTACACTTAGGAAACAGTGTCTTTTCACTCTCTTCCAGTCCATTGTAATAGCTGAACTAGGAGACTGAAAACAGATGTGCTGTGTATAATGTTTTCTTCCTGATTACAAAAGTAGTATCTGTTTGTTTGTTTGAATAGTTATGATTAAGAAACATTCAGGAATGAAAATTCCCTGTAATTCCGAGAGATACACACTTCACATTTCACTATTTATCCTCCAGAGTCTTTCTGTGGTTATTGTGTTATATTTTAGAATTTTAACTTACCCATCAATGTATTTTAAGAAGTTGTCAGGGCTCGGTGCCTGTGGCTCAAGCGGCTAAGGCGCCAGCCACGTACACCTAAGGTGACGGGTTCGAATCCCCAGCCCGGGCCCGCCAAACAACAATGATGGCTGCAACCAAAAAATGGCCGGTGCTGTGGCAGGCACCTGTAGTCCCAGCTACTTGGGAGGCTGAGGCAGGAGACTCGCTTGAGCCCAAGAGTTGGAGGTTGCTGTGAGCTGTGATGCCATGGCACTCTACCCAGGGGGATAGCTTGAGGCTCCGTCTCAAAAAAAAAAAAAAAAAGAAGTTGTCAGAAAGGCATCTGGGGTACCTGAAGCCATGGTACTTTATGGATTTCAAAGTATCTTATCACTGGTTAGTGAGACTTGGAACTCTGTAAGAGGAAGAAGCAGTGGCTTCTACTATGTACCTGGCAGTGTGTTTAGGAACTTTGCCAGGATTATCTCTCTTAATCCTTCCACTAATCTATAGTACTGTACCTATAGTATAGGCAAGCATTATTATTATTGTTCTTGTTGTTGTTGTTGTTGTTATTTTTGAGACAGAGTCTCACTATGTCATCCTCGGTAGGGTGCCATGATGTCACAGCTCATAGCAACCTCAAACTCTTGGGCTTAAGTGATTCTCTTGCCTCAGCCTTCTGAGTAGCTGGGTCTACAGCACCTGCCACAATGCCTGGCTATATTTTGGTTACAGTTGTCATTGTTGTTTAGCAGGCCTGGGCCAGGCTCAAACCCCCCAGCTTTGGTGTATTTGGGCGTTGCCCTACTCACTGAGCTACAGTTGCGGAGCCTACATAAGCATTACTATACTGTTTTTATAAATGAGGAGATGAGATTCAGACAAGTTGAGTGACTTGCTCAAGGTAATACAGTTATTCTATAGCAGATTTAGGATTTAATTTGACTTCTTGTTTAGATAATATTGTATAGCACCCTATTACATTCCTATATTGAGCTGTAGTCTTTTTTTTTTTTTATCTAAAACATCTGTGAGACATAAAAAGCCATTGAATGGGGACATAACTGCTTCTTTGGCTGTTTTGGTATCTATGATTTTCTTAATATCTAGTCAGGGATTGGCACGTGATTGCCTGTTGGCTCATTCTACCATGCTGCTGCTTTTTGTAAATTAAGTTTTATTGAAACTGCCATACCCACTCATTTTCATATTGTTTAACAGAGACCTGCAAAACTTGAAGTATTTGCCATCTGGCTCTGTTCAGAAACTGCCGAATGCTGCTGGGATACCAGTTTTGATTGAGGTGTTATCTTTTTAGTAGCTGCTAAGGTTTTGCATTTGTTTGCTCAGGCATACTGGCTTGTGGAATTGCTTTCTGTTCCTTCCTTCTCCCCAGACAAGTCATATAACTTCATGTCTGAGTTTCTGTGTGGTCCTGCGTAGTAATTAAGTTTCTACAGACTCTTTTGCAGGTGGCATGAATTTCAAAAATTTCAAAACTTTTGCTCTTAACTGATCTTTATAGGTCTTACACACACAGTGTTGGTACATTGTTGTGATGGTGTCTGCAGTGTATGCTATGAAGAAAAAGGCTGATAATCTCTATATTAAAGTGCAGCAGGAGATTGTGGCCACAGTTGTTATTTTAATCAGCGCTATAACAGATTTGCTGTGGGTAGGCATTGAGGGATAGTGTTAATTTATATAAATGAAATAATTGCATTAAAACTAGGTGAGTCCTGTTGGACATGAAATGAATGTGTCATAGCAGTAAAATATTAATTTTTTTTTCAGTATAAAGTTGAAATGAGGGAAGAGGAAAAATACTTACTATATTTCTGCTTATTTATTCATACCCCTCAACTTTGTGACTCCTCACGACACTAGCTGGTTTTTATACTGAAACCACATCATTTAAGTCTTTGAATTTTGATATTTCCTCCTCGTCATAGTCTTTACTCGGCAAGCTTTACAGTCCCACTGTGTTGGTCATGTATTGTCCTTGAGTTACAGGAAAGCAGCCCTGGCGAACTTGTGTGAATTTGCTCAGTCATTCCCTGGTTGCTGGATAAGGAAGAAATTGTAGGATTTTCTTTCTTAAAATTCCTTGGTGAAATCACTGGCTGGATGTAGTGCTTTTCTTTAATTTTCTTTTTGGAAAGGCATGATCAAAAATCTCTTGCCAAAGCCAAGCCTTCCAGTTGTTGGCATGTAGGTCTGGCTCCAAGTGTGTTTGCTCATCACAGGCTGCCTTCCTGTGATGTGCTTCTTCCTTAGAGCTCAGGTCTCAACAAATGTGTTTAAATGTTTAAATTAAACGTGCACATCAGTTACTGCTCTATATGCAGCAAGGTTTTGCCCCCAAACTCTTGAGTTCTCAATGTTGCAGCAGGCTTACGGGTTGAGAACCCTTTTTCCTGTTATCCCTACTACTTGCTTTGTGTCATTGGGGATGAATGTCACCTTTTCAAGGTGTCTGTCCCTCAGCATCCTGTTTAACATGGTTTTTCCTTCATTTGCTGTTCCTCCTTCTTTGTTTTATTTTTGTCTGTAGAACTTAGTACTATCTGACAAACATTTCTTTCTTTCTTTTTTTTTTTTTTTTTGCAAAGCAAATTTATTTCAGGTTAATGTTAGGGTACCAACAACCAGGTCAAAATATTTGATTTTGTTAAGTAGAGTCCCTGTTTTGTTAGGTAGAGCCACTTTCACACATAAGGTGTGTGAAAAACATTTATTTCCACGTTTAATTGATTTGAATAAGGTTTGCGAAGGTAGAAAGTCTGTTCCTTCTGCACCCTGACAGCATCGAGGAGCTTGCACAGGGCACATGGTAGGTACACAGTGATAGTTGAATTGTAACAACAAAGTCAGGGAGAATTGGTAGGAGAGTGAGAGGTAGAGGGGCAAGTCACTTTTTAAATTTGAGCTTGTTAATTTGCAGGAGAGCCCCTTATGATGTGGGAGAAAAACACGTTCAGACTGGTCTTGAAATTGGGCCCTCCCACTTAATTTTTCAACTTTGATGTTAACCTTTGAAAGACTTAAAATTTTCACCAGTGAAATGGAAGAAATAGCATATTTTATACTAAATGTTAGTTTCATCTTTCCTCTTGTGTACCGGCATGGAGAAGTCTAAAAGCAACCTGAATTTACTAGTCCATTTCTGGTCCGTTCTGGGGTCATTACTTTGATTACTTTTGTCAGATACATTCTTTTCAGAAGTGTGTGTTGCCACCATAACAATGACGTGTCCCTTTGACCAGTGCTAGAAGACAGACACACTTCATTATCCCTCTTCTGATTCTTGTATCAGAACAACTCCTACGGGTTCTGGCTTTGAAATATGTTTAGATGAGTTCATAATTTTAAACAGTTCAGATGATACTGGCCTTTGCTCAGAGCCATCTGTGTTTCACTGGCTTTCTCACTCAAGTGCATGGGGACCATTCAGGTAAATTGATATTTGTGGTCATTCTAAGTTTCTTGGCAAATCATGAAACATCAGGGGACTGGTAAGTCACTCATTTGTTTCCATGGATTTCTCTAATCCTTATGGATTACCAAGGTGTTAATTCCTGTATCAGTTTCACTGATATTTTTTCTGCTTGTGATGCAGGAACACTTCAGAAGTTAATTAGGGCAGATTGGGTCATAAATTTATAGGTTCTTTTAATCCTTTTTCCCGGGCAAGTCTGAACAGGACTGGAAAGGTGATTATAAGGCCAGTGAGCTTAATTTAAAATTAAATGGATATTTAATACATTGAGAAAGTACTTGGAATCTTTCAGTCTTTCTCTTTCATCCAGGCTTGCTATTTGAATCTGATGGGCTTGAACTCAAGTTTTATTTTTCTGCTCAAGGGGTTAGTTATTGCTACATTTCTCAAGCTCAGGTTTTCAGTGTGGATTTCTGCAGGTGATTTTAATACCTGAGGGTAGGAAGTCATTAAATCAAAGTATGCAGAAAGGTCTACAGCAGGCATCCTCAAACTACGGCCCACGGGCCACATGTGGCCCGCCTAGGACATTTATCCAGCCCACCAGGTGTTTTTGCCCCCACTGCCTGTCCTTCTTAGCAGTTGACTTGTCCCGGGGGCTGCAGTCCGGCCCTCCAACGGTCTGAGGGACAGTGAACTGGCCCCCTGTTTAAAAAGTTTGAGGACCCCTGGTAGAGTCTACACTGTGTAGGGTGGGCCAGAGAATGAATAGGGATGGGCATGGAGGTGGATTAGTCAACATGGAGATGCTACCTCCCTGTCACCTTCCTATTGCCTTTGTCTGGTGGAACATATCCAAAACTGGGGCCTGGAGTTCATTGGAGATGATGGGTTTAAGTAGGCTAGTATAGATTTTTTTTCCCCTCTGTGAGCTAGCTGCTTTTTTTCTGAATCTTGATCCTGTGAATATTTTAATATTGAGAAGGTTCTGTTATTTAAGTTAGGTTATTTAAGTTAGGCCTGGCCACTAAGGTATTGCTTTTTAGTCTAAAACATTAGGTCATTAATAACTTCCAATTTGTGTTGTTTGGATTTCAGTTCATTGTTAGTGAGGTTTCTGTGATCTGACAGAATGCGTGCAGTACAGTGTATCCCCCCCTTTTTTTTCATGTATGAAATAGTGTTGTTTATATTGCTGGCTGGTTGGCACCTTAATTTACCTATTATGAATAAGAAATCTCTTAGATTAAATTATAATTAAATTACTTGGGTTTGTTTTCTTCTCTGACTCTTATGAGGTTGAAATCACCTAATACTCAAATTCAGAATGTTTGGCTAAGGACCCACCATTGTGAAGTCTGATTCCAAACCATAGTTTTTTAGCCTCCATGAAGGCCTCATCAAATCATCAAGTTAAACTTCTAAGTGCATGCTACTCTTTTTTCTTTCTTTTTTTTTTTTTTTTT
>NW_003852424.1:9666743-9761266 GCF_000181295.1 Otolemur garnettii
TTGAGCCACAGGCGCCAAGCCCACTTGCAATTCTTAATGTTTAAGAATGTATTATACAATCCTGGAACTTTTCTAAAGTTCTTAATAAGATTTGTGAGAATTCATTTAGTGAAAATAATCATCAGGAAATTCAGCTATTAATTTTGAGGAGGGTGATGACTTTGACTTGCTACAGGCAAACTGTTGCCTTCCTTGCCTGAGAGAGGGACAGCACGGAAGAGAGCAGTAGTGGTCCTCTTCCTGCCCCCTCCCCCAAGTTCCCTAGTGAGACTAGAGGGAGTACCTGGGAAGCAGCATTTTGTGAGTTTTGGCGTGTTACGTAAAAGTGTAATTGAACATACAATGATTTTGCTTTGGTAAATGCTTTAAATATCCTGTTTATTGTTGAAACTTCTGTGACAGTGAAGCTATTTATCTTTATTTTTCAATTGGAAAGGTTTTCTCCTCACTTGAGAGATTTGAGTCTGGGATACAGGGAATTCTGCAATCCTTGACCTCCCTTGTTCCCCAAATCTCTTAGTATACAATATACAGTTGAGTATGCAGTAATCTCAGAAATGGGATTGTACTCAAAAGAGCTGTGCTTGACATTTGGGACTGTAGTTGGTGTTTATATTTTTGGCAACAACTTTTAATCTCACTTATTTCTTCCATTTCTGTTACAGTGTCCTGGGTCATGAAACTTAATCCACAGCAAGCTCCATTATATGTGAGTAAATCATAGCTTTCTTTTTATCTTGTACTTGTCTTGTTCTTGTAATAAACTCACACTCTGATGCCATAAATCTATCATGTTATTAAGGAAAAATTCAAACATCTACACAGGAATTTATTTTGGTAAGACCCTTCAGAAATTAAGTTTGATTTAGTAAATACTAAATGACTAATGTATGCATGAAACAAATAATGTCTGTCAGACTTGTGAAGTAGTGTAGTTGGGGCAATAGGATGCACATATGAAAAAATTAAATTGCCCTGCGAGGTGGTACAGTAACTTCTTATTTTTACCTGCAGTGTGTTTCTGTTTCCCTCCTAGTGCCACTGGGAGTTACCCCAAGTTGCAACTAGGTGGCACTCTGTCATTTGGCAAGAATGTTCTCTTCTTCCAGACTCTGGGTGGAAGCTGTTGTATCATCTCCTTAAAGTGAGGGAATTATGAAATGAAATGGAAAAGGGCCATAAAAGGGAACGTGTACAGGACCCTTCATTCTTATTGTTGTAAGAATGAATTACTTGCATTGGGGTGGTGAAAACTCTCTAACGAGTGTTGTGGAGACCAGAGGATGTTGGGTTGCCACACTCTGTGGTAGGACTTAAGTCACGCCCTGAAGAGTAAGGACCACTTGGTTGGGCAAAACGTCCCTAGCATTTGTTGAAGGCAGAAAGCAGATGGTATGAGGATGGGAAGCAGTGAGCATGGTGCTGCCAAGTGGTGGGAGGGTGGGTGGTGGAAATGCCTGCCTGCCTGACTTTGTGCTGGGGGTAATGGGGGCTGAGTCTCAAAGGATGGATGAGACTAAGTTTCAAAGGAAGACTAAAGGCGTGGAGATTTTGTTTTGTGCCCACTAAGGAGCCATCCATGTGTTGATTTTCAAGTTACAGTTCCTTTTGTGTATTATTAATTTTTCAGCATGTTGTGATAATAGTCATTTACCTTTCCAACAAAGAACATTCATACAGCTCTTCTGAGTAGTTGATGCTTCTGTTAAATATACAAAGAAAAATGTATGTTCTTAGAAGATATCATATATACTTATTTTCTCTCTAGACTACCTGGAGATAAATTATGTTTACCAGTAGTTTTACATGTGAACTGAGTACCATAGAATTTTTTGAACAGCTTTATTGAGATATGATTAACATGCCACAAATTTTCCCCTTTAAGGTGTATGATACAGTGGTTTTTAATATATATACACAGAGATGAGTAATCATCACCATTGTCTAACTTTGGAACATTTTCATCTTCCCAAAAAGAAATGCCATCCCTCCTAGCAGTCACTCACCATTTCCTGTTCCTCTCAACCCATGGCAACCACTTACCTACTTTCTGCATTTATTGATTTGCCTATTCTGGATATTTCAAAATCTATGTATATGGAATCTTGCAAGATGTGACCTTTTGTGATTGCTGGCTTTTCACTTAGCATAATATTCTTTTTTTTCCCGAGAGAGCATCTTACTCTGTCACCCTGGTAGAATGCTGTGGTATAACAGCTCATAACAACCTCCTGGATGCAAGGGATCCTCCTGCTCAGTTTCCTGAGTAGCTGGGACTATAGGCCCGCACCACAACACCCAGCTAGTTTTTCTATTTTTAGTAGAGATAGGCTTTCTCTCTGGCTCAGGCTGGTCTGAAACTGGATCTCTTAAAGCTCAGGACATCCACCGACCTCAGCCTCGCAGAGTGCTGGGATTATAGGCATGAGCCACCATGCCCAGCATTAGCATAATATTTTCAGTCTTCATCCATGTTAGAGTATGTATCAGTACTCTGTTCCTTTTATTGATGAATAATATTCCAGTATATACTCCATTTTACTTATCTGTTCATCATGATTGACATTTGAGTTGTTTCCACTTTTTTGCTATTTTGAATAATGCCGCTGTGAACATCAAGTGTTGGTGTAGACACATGCTTTCATTTCCCTTGGGTATATACTTGTGAGCTGAATTGCTTGGGCTTATCTCTTCATTAATGTTTAATGTTTCGAGAAATTGCCAAACTGTTTGCTATTTTTGTTGTTGTTGTTGTCGTCATTGTTGTATAGCAGGCCTGGGCCGTGTTTGAACCTGCCAGTCCCGGTGTATGTGGCTGGCGTAGTAACCACTGGGCTTTGGGCACTGAGCCCCATTAAGTGTTTTTTATTAGCGAGCTAATGTAACTAAATAATTGTAGGTGGAAGGAAGCCTCCCCCAAATATGTTCACTTCTTAATCACCAGAACCTTTGAATATTTATTTAACATACATGGCTACTTTTCAGACATAACTTAAGGATATTGTAGTAGGAGAGTATCTTGAATTATCTAAGTGGCCAGAGTAATCAGGAGTTCTTCAAAGTGAGAGAAGGTGCTAGGAGAGTCAGGGGTCTGAGTCAGAGATTTGTTGATGATACATTGCTGGCTTTAAAGATAAAGGAGGGGACCATGAACCAAGGAATGCAGCTCCTGGAATGCAGCCTTGCTGATACTTTGATTTTTAGCCAAGTAAAGTTATTTCAGATCTAGGATCTCTAGAATTGTAATAGAATAAATTTGTGTTGTTTTAAGCCGCTGAGTTTGTGGTAATTTAACAGCAATAGGAAAATGAGTGCTAGGAGAGGGATAATGGGGAAGGAGAGGGTAGATGTAGATAGGCCAGTTAGAACGGTGGTTCTCAACCTTCCTAATGCTGCGAACCTTTAATACAGTTTCTCATGTTGTGGTGACCCCCAACCATAAAATTATTTTCGTTGCTACTTCATAACTATAATTTTGCTACTGTTCTGAATCATGATGTAAATACCTGATGTGCAGGATGCATTTTTATTGTTACAAAGGGGTTGTGACCCATAGGTTGAGAACTGCTGAGTTAGAAGCTTTCTAATCCTGCCATCGTGGAATCTAGAACTTTAGAGTTTATAAAGGCCTCTGTTTTAGAGATGAGGAAATGAAGTCTGAAGATAGCATGATAAGATGGCACAGGTGATTGGTAGTACAATTGCCGTTTGAACCTTTGTTTTCTTCATTTAGTCATAGAAACCACTGTAAACCTTGTGAAGCTTAAAGAAGTTCTATCCTATAGGGAAGCAGGGCTTCATTTTGAGGCATGTTCTTAAAGTGCTTTGTATATGATTACTTGTATGTGTTTAATTGAATTGGGCAGGTTCTGTTGAAGAATTCTACTTTAAACTTCAGGCTTCAAGTTTGTCTATCAGCAATAATACTTAAGGGGGCATTTTGTTATCCCCCCTTCCTTTTTTTTGAGACAGGGTCTCACTATGTCGCTCCTTAGGGAGAGTGCTGTGGTGTCACAGCTCACAGCAACCTCAAACTCTTGGGCTTAAGCAATTCTCTTGCCTCTGCCTCCCAAGTAGCTGGGACTATAGGCGCCCGCCACAATCCCTGGCTATTTTTATGTTGCAGTTGTCATTATTGCCCAGCTGGGTGGGACTGGGTTTGAACCCGCCAGTCTTGGTGCATGTGGCAGCGCCATGACCACTGTGCTACAGGTGACAAGCCTGTTATCCCTCTTAAAAGGATATTGATGGTATATTTGATTCTCAGTGAACTGAGTCCAGTTGCAGGGATTTAGGCACTTCTGGTGAAGAAAAGTAGATGTTACATGATTGTCCTTCAGTCAGAGGTTCAGTTCTTTGCACCTAGAGAAAGAAGCAATAAGCAAAAGAAGAGAAAGGTAGTGAAGTTTTTCTTTTAGCTCATATTTGAGATCTGCTAGGGGCGAGTACTGTCTGCAAAAAAGAGAAGATGCTACTAAATAAGGAAAAATACTAGATCCTGATAACTTATCTCTGAGTTAAGAAAAATAGGCTGGGTTCCAAATAAATATTTTAATCAGTCTTTAAAGATGTATAAGAATAAGTTGAAGTCTGGCGCCTGTAGTTCAGTGGTTAGGGTGCTGGCCACGTGCTCCAGGGCTGGTGGGTTCTAACCTGGCTTGGGCTTGCTAAACAAACAAACAAACAAAAATAGCCAGGCGTTGTGGTGGGTGCCCGTAGTCCCAGCTACTTGGGAGACTGAGGCAAGAGAATTACTTGAGCCCAAGAGTTGGGGATTGCTATGAACTATGACATCAGGACTCTACCGAGGGTGACAAATTGATACTCTGTCTGAGTAAAAAAAAAAAAAAATTCAAATAATTAAACATGTAACAAAGTTTACAAACTCTACAGGTAGCAGTACTATTGAATGTTTGAATGAAGCAGTTTAATGAAATTAACTTCTGTTGAAATGTGTACAGTGGAATGTACATAACGCTGGTCTGAAACTTTGGAGACCAGTAGCTAAAACATGGCTGTGCCTTGGTTTCCTTGTCTGTCAGCTCTGTTTCCATGAGTACAGCCTTCGTGTTGGGCAAGGTAGTTACACCACTAGGTCAGGCTTTATTAAATATGGGAAGTGAAAAAGAATAATGAATGACAGTTGCTCGAGAATTTGAGTGACAACCCGTGCCATTGTCAGATACATAGAAGGAGGCGATGAGCTTGTTCTTTAAACATATTGAAGGGCACATGGGTTGTCTTACTGATAGCAGGAGATGTGAATTATGGAGCAAGGACATTGGTTTTGATGTAGAGATAGTTTGTGTGATCTGTAAGAAGCTGATATTTCTTTTTTTCTTTTTTTTTTTTTTTTTTTTATTAACCTGCCACCTTCAGAATATGGGGACAGCACTTTTTTTTTTTGAGACAGAGCCTCAAGCCATCACCCTAGGTAGAGTGCTGTGGCATCACAGCTCACAACAACCTCTTAACTCCTGAGTTTAAGTGATTCTCTTGCCTCAGCCTCCCAAGTAATTGGCACTTCAGGCCCCCATGACCACATCCAGCTTTTTTTTGGTTGTAGTTGTCACTGTTGTTTGGCAGGCCCCGGGCTGGATTCAAATCCGCCAGCTTTGGTTTATATGTCTGGCGTCTTAGCTGCTTGAGCTACAGGCACCAAGCCAGAAGCTGATTATTTCTGACTGTGAGAACAGCTGAACTCTTTGAGAAGATAAAAGATCAGATGGAATTAGGATAGTGGACTGTGGTAGAGAAGGGAAAGTGAGTCAAGAGTGGAGAGTTCCAGAAACATGGGTTACATTTGAGCCTTTGACACTCATTCCTAGACTTAGTTAATTGGAGTCATACATCAGGATTGGGAGTGAATTTTTGGCTGATGCTGGAGAATTCTTTGTTTCATTCAGGTGCCATCTCTGGGTCACGTCCTGTTCTGGATGCTAGAGATTGTTAGCCATGAATAAAACAGAAGGTCACTGTTCTCATAATACTTACATTACAGTAAGGAGGCGACTCAAACAAGAAAACATCAGGAAGAAGAGGTCTATGAAAATAGACAGTGATGAGGCTCGAGGAAGTCACATTGTGGCTCTCGTTATACCTCAACACACCAACATAGAGGGAAACATAAGTTTAATGTGGTTCATCTCTCGGGAAAGGCAACGGTGGGCTTTACCGAGATCCTGTGATTCTCAAAGCCATTTGTTTTCTTGTGTATACCAAACTGCCTTGTTGAAATTCCAAGTTCCAGCTGTTGCAGAAAACGCAAGAATCTCCCAGCTCTTAATCATAGAGATACTTGCACAAATAAACCTTTTTTCTTATAAGTATGCTAGTCTTACAATTTCAAATTTACAGAAAATTACAAGAATATAATAACTTTACCTCTTTTTATCTCTTAACCATTTCATCACATTTGCTTATCATTTTCTGTATTATTGCACCTCATTTCCTAAATATTTCAGCATATATTTCCTAAGAACTAGGACAGTCTCTTTTATAACTGCAGTGTAATTAACAAAAACAGGAATTGTAACATTGATGTAATACTCCGTATGATGTGACTGCATATCTCGTTTCTCTAATTTTCCCGGAAAGTGATGCCCTTTATAGCATCCTTTTCCTTTTCTTCTCCAATCCAGGATTTGTATTCCTTTGGTCTCTTAATCAGGAATTGTTCTTCGGATTTTCTTTGTCTTTCATGATACTGACGTTTTTGGAGATGATGGGTCAGTTATTTCATAGCAGTTTGAGTTTATATGATGTTTTCTTGATTTTGGCAGTAGTGCGGCATAAATGGATGTTCTTGTTGGAGTATCACATTAGGAGGACGTGTGGTAGTGCAGATTATTATTATTATTGCAGATGTTAGTTTGATCCCTTGTTTGAAGTGATGTTGAATTCACTTAATTTATCTGTTCCACAGAAATGGGGTGTTATAAGAAGATGGTGTGAGTAGTTGTTCACTTTTTCTCTCTGTTGTTGTCTCTGGTTTGGAAGTGCTTTTTGCATATTGGATCTTCCTAAAATGGAGCACCCTTGTGCTCTGTAAGGTATGCCCTTGAATGTAGGTGAAAGGGCTAATGTCAACAGATAGCTCATTGTGAGTAATAAATTGCTTGGGGTTTGAACGGAACATTGCTTCTACTTTAGTGGATTCATAGGGTTAAGAAATGTAATTCTCTGTAGAGCATCCTGGCCCATGCCTACAATCCTCTAGCACTTTGGGGGGCCAAGATGGGAGGAGTGCTTGAGCCCAGAAGTTGGAGACTAGACTGATCAAAAGCGAGACCCCCATCTCTACAAAAACAAACAAACAAAAAAACTTAGCTGGGTGTGGTGACACATACCTGTAAAGTCCCAGCTACTCTCGAGGCTGAGGCAGGATGATCACTTGAGCCCAGGAAGTTGAGGTCACAGTGAGCTATGATGACACCATTGCACTCTAACCCTGGCAACAGAGCAACACTGTCTTTTTTTTTTTTTTGAGACAGAGCCTCAAGCTATCCCCCTGGGTAGAGAGCTGTGGCATCTCAGCTCACAGCAACCTCCAACTCCTGGGCTCAAGCGAGTCTCCTGCCTCAGCCTCCCAAGTAGCTGGGACCACAGGCACTCGCCACAGCGCCTGGCTATTTTTTGGTTGCAGCCATCGTTGTTTGGCAGGCCCGGCTGGATTCAAACCCACCACCTTAGGTGTATGTGGCTGGTGCCTTAGCTGCTTGAGCCACAGGCGCTGAGCCGCAACACTGTCTTAAAAGAAAAAAAAAGTAATTCTTGACTGAGCTGTAACAACCATTTTTAATATAGAACATAGTAGGCACTCAATAAATAGTGAGTGTTGAATGAAATATAGATAAAGCTTCCAAAATTTAAGTGAAATTCACTTCTTTTTAATAGAACTGACTTTCCTAAAGTTGCTCATCTGTTTCTCAGGTTTCATCTCCTTATTTATTTTGTGTGGGCCCTGAATAGTTAATGATATCACAGTTGTGATTGAAGGTGATGCTGATAGAGAAATGAATATAATAATTATGTGTATTGTGTGTCTATAACCTTACAATTGGAGGAAAGCCTTAAGCACTCCTGTGACTGTAGCTGAATGTGTTTGATGGAATTTTGTTGTAGAGATATATTCTGTGAGATACCTAACTCAACTAGTTAAAAAAAAAAAGCATGCTAGAAATAGTGCCTATATCTCTTGAATCTTGAATTATTATCTTTAGTTTTTATGGGACTTACAATCTCAGTCACTTGTTTATAGCAAACCATGTGACTGCTGTTACTTTTTATGAACATAGTACATACACTCTTTGGTTCTAGAACTTTATTCTTCTCACTATTAAAACTAAAAGTATAGCCTTTTCCCAGAAGGAGTAAGGGATGATGCTATCTGATGATGAAAGAAAAAGTCAAACACTAGAAGGATATTTATAAAACAAACAAAATAGGCCCCATTACCACCCCCACACACTAAGCACCACCGGATCTAGCTACCTAGCAACTGGATACTAGTAACAATAAATAATTCCTCCCCCAGACTAACAGCTGAAAAGGAAGCAAGATTTTTAGACTTCAAAGGAAAAGGAAAGGGGTCTTTGGAGGTCTCTTATCACAGGCCCCAGGGTAGATCTGGCTAGGCCAGGCCCGAGGATCTATAAGGAGATAGCAGGTGGCAAGAATTAGGAGACGTGGACGAATCCTATTCTTTATATGTCAGAGAAAGCCATTCTCTGACCTCTCATCGCTTTACACCCAAGTGAATGTCCCACAGTCAGCTCTGCCTCAGGGAGGGTGTTTTGTGGGAGAGGTCAGGACTGGTGAAACATTTGATGAGTCATAGGAATCATTGTATTTTAGGAGTAGTTGATTCCAGGCTCTGGAAGAGTGAGGAAACTGAGCTTCAGACAGATTGAGGGATTTGCCTGCTGTTCCCCAGGGGATCATGATAGATCTGGTCAGGTAGCAGAATCTGCACATGATCAGCTGAGTTTGAATTTCAGACTCAGAGAACATGCACAGAGAAGTTACAGTATGCGACTTGGAATAAATGGGCTAAGTCAGAGGGGAAAAAATGTCATGACTGGAAGACTGGAAGAGGAGAGGAATATTTGAAAAGGTATTGTTGAGCTTCTTTCTTGGTGGTGTAAACAGGTAAGGAGTACAGTGTCTTCAGGGACTGTTGACACACTAAAGAATAGTTTACAGTTATTTGAAATCCCTCTTACAAGAAATAGTTAAAATGTGTACTATGACTTTGGATAGAGGGAAGTCATAATTAGCCATCTCAGTAAAGTATGTGGTCAGAGAGTTCATCTTAGAGCCTCTTTAAAAGCATAGTGATTTATTGGCCAGACCGGTCAGAGTAACTGAGCATTTCTGTTGCATGGTACAGCTCCTGCAGTTCTTCAGTGCTTTTTCTATATTAGAATAATGGTCTTACTGGCTTCCAAAGTGTTCTACCAGGCATTAGACACTTTGTAGTTGATGATACGTACAGCTATAACTCCCAAAGTCAATTGGTGGACCTAACACCAACCCAGGTGTTATATTGGATGCTAATGATTCACTAACAAAAACGTTAAGAACACATTAAAAGAGGGAAAGTTGGGGGTGCATATTTCAGATTCTTCAGTTACAAACTTGCTTTTCTGTGTCTCTACTAGTTGTAGTCTGTTGAGTTATTGAACACATCTCTGGGTCTCCTGTAGGAAAACCAAAGGCTTTTATTTTTTTCCCCTACAAATTAAGTACTTTCAAAGCCAGAGAGATCCTCGGATCTAAATTCTGTTCCATCTCCTCCTCCAATGTAATATATGGGATAATAATCATTACCTGCCATATGTTTGGGATGAAACCCACATTTATTAGATTTTCGAGGGGAAGAGTCATTCCAATTACAAAATAAATTTCCAGAACCCCATCAGATCTAGCTTATTATGTCCTCCTTCCTCTTTTTCTTCAGTAACAAACGTCTTTGCTGCTTCTGGGAAGGACAGAAACATCCTGACAACAGAGAAACATCACAAGAAAGAGTATCTGGCACTGGATGCCTTTCTTTATTAAAAAAAGTGCAAAACAAAACAATCTCTAGCAATTTTAACTATTTCTGTTCCAGTAGGTACTGTTCCTTAGAATGACATTATTCTCTTTTATCTTGAGGAAGGGAAAGTTAGGTTGCTGGTGTGGGTTGAGAACCTGCGTTTGGCAAGGTACCATGGTCAGCATTTAATACACATTGTCTGGTTAGTCTTCACAACAGACAGATGGCTTGGTTAATATTTTCACTGTTTAGCCAAGGAAGTGAGGGTTCACATGGGCAGCTAACTTGTATAAGGTTTCACAGCTGCAGTGGATGTAGGGTTGGTTCAGATCCTATGACTGGCTCTAAAGGTTCCCCTTTCCTTCAGATCTCTCTCTCCCTCTCTTTTCTTTTTTTTTTAGTGAGAGTCTCGCTGTGCCCCCCCTGGGTAGATAGAGTGCTGTGGCATCACAGCTCACAGCAACCTCTAACTCTTGGGCTTAAGCGATTCTCTTGCTTCAGCCTCCCAAGTAGCTGGGACTACAGGCGCCTGGCACAACGCCTGGCTGTTTTTCCCTTAGATCTCTTTTAAAGAAGGGAAATCTGTTGGACTTGCATTTAGATATTGAGAAGAACTTTGATGAGAGTGATTTTTTCCCCCATCACATTGAGTTCTTGTTCATTCTGGACTTTTGTTTCTAGCCTCAGTGAAGACTTGGACTTTGTCAGGGGATTAATGGGCTCTCTTTATACTGATTAGAACAGATGTCAGAGCCCAGACAATACCAGAAGACAAGGCTGTGAGTGGAGATACTGTATCGAGAAGGAGAAGGCTTTAGAATTTTTATCAGTTAAAAACATTTATTCCTGAACAAGTATAGAACATGTAAGTCATCAAATATTTGCAGGGCCATGGAGCTTAGGTTCTCAGCAGCCTCATTGTATGGAAAAAGACCAATTTGGTAACGGTACAGTTTTATTCTTCTTCCTAGGAAATGTGTTTCCACAGTAGGAGCTGAAATAAATAACCTGGCTGTTAAGTTACATTTGGCTCCTGCATAAAGCCTTATCAGCCGCCTTATCTCTTAAATGGATTGCCTGCCCTTGCCTTAAAATTACATTTCTTTCTTTTTTTTTGCAGTTTTTGGCCAGGGCTGGATTTGAACACACCACTTCTGGTATATGGGGCCGGTGCCCTACTCCTTTGAGCCAAAGGTGCCACCCCTTAAAATTACATTTCTGATGGGTCTGCTCCAACATTTTGTAGACCAGTGGCCCTGTCTAGCCAGATCTAAGAACATAATTTAAACAACAGCACTTTGTCACTAGTGCCAGAAGGAATAAGGAAATCAAGTGTTCCTCAATCTATCTTTGGATGGTTTTGTAGATTAAGAATTTCAGTTTTCTTCTGTTGGACTTCTTTTCTTTTCTTTTTTTTTTGAGACAGAGTCTCAAGCTGTCGCCCTGGGTAGAGTGCCATAGTGTCATAGCTGACAGCAACCTCCAATCTTGATCCTCTTAACCTCAGTTTTTCAATTTTTACTAGAGATAGGGTCTCACTTTTGCTCAGGCTGGTCTTGAACTCTTGAGCTCAAGCAATCCATTTGCCTTGGCCATACCGAGTGCTAGGATTACAGGCGTGAGCCACCATGCCTGGTCTGGACTTCTTAATCAGTTTCCAGAAATTTGCTTTGAAGTTAATGGATTTTACATTTGCAAGTAGTATTTTCTTATTTTTCCTTGGCATTTTCAGAACAGCCAGAAATACATAGGTCAAAGACTTTCTGGGGTCTGTCTGCAAGATTCTTTTACAATAACATTGTGTTTCCCAAGCTTTGAAATGTGCAGGGGTTAAAAATTTCATTTTGTACTAGTGAAGAGAAGTATGCTCTCCAAGGAAGATGGAAATACAAATTCTATACCTTTGATTCATTCAAAATAAGTATTTGCAAAATACATGTTAGGTAAACAGGAGGTCTGGAGTGGGAGAATCTTCTAAAGGAATAGATTCTTTTACTGGTGAGGTAGGGGCTCAGATGCATGAGTAGTTAAATTACATTCTGGGTGATAGTGAGCTGTTCAAGTGCTAGGTGAGCTGTGCAGACAGCAGTGGGTCATGGCAGGGAGAGGAATGAGATGTGGTGGAAATGATTGGGAAGGCTTCAGAAGAGCCAGGCTCTATCAGCTGAGATAGATAGGCTGTGAAGAGACGGAAGAACAGCAGAGTGGGCAGAGAAAGTTCAGTCCTTGGAGTAGGACATGGAAGAGTATTACTAGGGTGGTGAGGGGCCTTGCTTGACTAGGGCGGACAGTTTACTTGGAGATGAGATTATGTAGAAATGCTGTGTTCAGTATTGTAGTCACTAGCCACACATGGCTACTTAAATTAATTAGAATAAGATAAAATTAAAAATTCAGTTCCGCCATTGCAAAGTGCTGGGTTGGCACATGTGGCTAGTGGCTCCCACATTGGGCAGTGCAGATAGAGAATATGTCCATTATTGCAGAAAATTATTTTGGCCAGTGCTAACAAATGTGGGTTTTTCACAGGATGACCCCAGGGAGAGCAGCTGGAGGTCTTTTGACCAGACACATGGTAGCATGATGGAAGTAGTACTGGAATAGTGAGTAGAGGGAGGACAGTGAGGGATTGTTCGAGAAAGAGGCCTGTTACTGCACTTTGACAGTGTGGAGTGGGACACAGGCATGGTGGAGCCCTTGAATCC
The DNA here is from genome assembly GCF_000181295.1 of Otolemur garnettii. NCBI lineage: Eukaryota > Metazoa > Chordata > Mammalia > Primates > Galagidae > Otolemur > Otolemur garnettii. Next base: position 9,679,488 of record NW_003852424.1, read on the forward strand.
GACATACGGATTTTGTTTGGTAGAATGACTGAAAACTACAGAGAGCCACAGATTCGGCCACTGAGGGCTTTCTTAAGAGAGGCAGCAGGAAAAAGTTGTAGCACCAGTGAATAAACAATTTGGAGGAGCTGCCTTGGAAGCCTGAGAGAGAGCAGTAAGGTCATCTTAACAGCCTTGGAGTGTGGTGGCATATAAAACACAGTGCATGAGTGGTGGATAAAAACTTTAAATACAGGCAGTTTTTAAAAAGATCCTTAATTTTGACATAGTTCGAAAGCATATAAAAATTACATTTTGCAGGGCCGTGCAGGTAGCTCAGTGTGTAGGGCACTGGCCCCACATACTGAGGGTGGTGGGTTCAAACCTGGCCCTGGCCAAACCACAACAAAAAAATAGTCGAGCGTTTTGGCAGGCGCCTGTATGTAGTCCCAGCTTCTCGGGAGGCTGAGGCAAGAGAATTGCCTAAGCCCAGGAGTTGGAGGTTGCTGTAAGCTGTGATGCCACGGTACTCTACTGAGGGCGACAAAGTGAGACTCTGTCTCTACCAAAAAAAAAAAAAATTACATTTTGCGAAGCAGGGATCTGAACCCCAAACTTTGCTCTTTCTGTTTAATCTAAGTGATGCCATCCTCTCTTGACCTGGGTAGTTCCAAGCCCAGTATCCAATCACATCTGCATTTAGAAGTTGCTGTCAGCACTGAACTCTACTTGCCAGTCCTTGTTTGAATATAAGACATAGATCCTCTGATGGTTGTTAACCCACAGCATAACTGGAATGTGGGTTTGCCTGGAGTGACTGCCACCTGGATTGTGCTCACAGTGAAGGCCCCAGCAGCAGCAGCTGTGAGCATCACTGAGGAGTTGGCAGAAAGACAGATCTTCACGTCCCAGCCCAGACCTATACCTCGTGCCGGTGGGTGGGGCCCAACACTCCATTTTTTAATAAGCCCTTCAGGTGATTCTGATGGACACCGAAGTTTATGAATGAACAAAAAAGGACAGTTTGGGTACATTTATGTCTTTTTACAGAAGTGATTGTGTAACCCGTCAGAAGTGCTTACCTGTGAAGGTACGTGGGAAAGTACAAGAATTAAGTAGGATGTTATTTCAGAAGAACAGATTTGTGGCTTCTTTTTTAAAGCTAGTTTCCTGAGTAAATTATTGCTAGTTCATTGGCTTACAATAATATCAAGCTGTGTACTATTGAACACAGGGTTGGTTATCTTTTAGTAAGAGATAGTGGTGATTTTCAGAGGATAATTAGGGAAGTTAACACTTGACATTTTTTCCCCACAGTATTTTTATATTATTTAGAATTTCTCAGTAGTTCTTTCTGCTTTCTAGTAGTGGCAAAGCAAGGCTTCATGCACATAGAATTGGTAAGAGCAGTAGGTTTTGGAATGAAGTGGTAGGCAGGCTGCTGAGACAGACATAAATACAAGCAGTATTTTGATGTCAGCATTTGAGACTTGAAAAATCCCTAGCTATGGACCCCATGCTGAGTCAGTGGCTCTTCAGGTAAACCACTTCCAGCTCTCTCTAAGCCAGCCTTTAGCCATGTGAAACTGTTAGTGCATCTCTTCCTCTGTCTGAAATCACCCTTCCCCCGCTGACAGGTGCACAAGGAAATCCGCTCATCTTTCAGGATTCATTTCCTGCCACTTGCCTCTCTGGGGCCCTTCCTGGGCCTTCACCCTCCTGTGGCATCTGTCACTCCTCCTCTTGTGCTCCAACTGTCTGTAAAGACTATCTTGTAACACCTTGAACACTTGAGTGTGCTTTTGTGTCCACGCCTTTTCCCATTTATTTGATTGTGTGCATTGAGGGCTGGAACTTTATATTTAATTTATTGTTTTTAATTGCTCTCGTTTTTACTTTGGCTTCCACGACAGTACCTTGTATGGAATAGGTGCTTAGTGTTTGAGTGTTTCTGAGTAGAATTGAAGCTGTTATTCAGGAAAGAGCTTTGCTTCATGCACTGATGGTTATAAACATCTGATCAGCCAAGGATGAGGTCTTTTCTTTGTTAAGATTATGGCCCCACAGGGAAAGCTACTGTAGTTCATTAGTGAAGAGTTGGAACCACACAGGGCGACTTTGTGACCTGGATCCAGCGACAGAGTGTCACTTTGCTTTGACCAATGAGTGGAGCCTCTAGGACGCTCGCCCTTAGTGACAACCTGGGACTGACACTAGGTGAAAAACTGAAATTCCAGCCAAAATAGTCTTAATATTTCTGTGTTGTGTGTGGATTACTTGGAATTCTGTATTTGCTTCTTACCACATTTATCTCATTTTATTGGTCTGACAAACCTATGAATTAGGAGCAGTTGTTTTACAGATGGGGAAACTGAGACAGGAAGATTTACATTTTAAAGTTCTAGAAAGTTGGTTTAAAAATTTTCATTGCTTTCTTTGGGATTTGCTAAGTCACCTGAAATTGAGGCTGTTCGCTAGATTTGTAAAGTCAGTCCACTGATTCTATGTCTAGGAGGGATGGAGAAATTACATTTTTCTGAAAGGTACACAAACTTATTGATTGATTAATGGATTAGTGATATACATCTTTAGTACTTTTTCTCATTCCTATACATTTCTCTTCCAGAGATTCTGCTTGTTTTCTTTTGCATGCTTTTATAACTTAGGGTATTTATCTTTAAGTATACAGAACTCACCTGTACTCAGAATTTTGTTACTCTTTTTTTTAAGCCAGGAAAGAGCTTGGCATCCTTGGGGCCCTTCTCAAAGCTCTGTTTGTATTAACTGCTGACCCCATGTGATATACAGAGCATCTGGCGGCTAGGGTGGAATTCTCAGCTGTCTCTCTTTTGTTATGTCCACAGAAGGAAATGTGAGTTTTATCTTACTGCTCAGGCAATGGTACATTCCTTTTTTGGTTCATGGGACTCGCCAATCTGGTTGTGGGTACATTTCCTACCATTCCTGTCATATTCTTGACTCTCATGAATACAAATTCCTTCTCAGAAAACTCTGGTATCCCTAAATTCTACTTTGAGTAAAGGTTATTAAGTTCTGCTGACTTAGTCTGTCCTGTCCTGTCCTGTATGGCTAAGACATCCCAGGCCAGTACTAAGGAGCTACTACTGTGGGTATTACAGGCACTGTTGTTCCTTCATAAATTCCTGTTTTACCAGATCTCTAGGAAACTTGTGTTTTATTCTTACCACATCTTACCACATCTCTGAGTATGATTATATGTTGTCTCTATCTTATTAAGTCTCAGAATTAAAGGTGCTTCTTCTCATTTACTGTGAGACAGAAATGGGTGTTTTAAGAAATGTTGTACTAAAATTCTATCCGCAGTCTTTCTGGTGAGGATGGGATTGTGGTGTTGATTTTTCATTTGCCATGATGTACGTGTGTATATTCATATGCAGTAGAGGCTGGTGGAATTGTGTATTGTATTAAAATGGTAATCATAAGAGCATCCATTTATTCACACCTGCTTATTCACTATGCTATGTGTCCTGCCATCATTTTCTCATTTAATATTTGTGACAGTTGCATGAGATAAGTATTGTTTTCTATGTCTGAAAGATGGAGAAATGGGGTCAGGGAACCTCTGTCACTTGCTGAGGTTATACAGCTAGTAAATGATGATGGAATTCAAACCAGGCCTTCCTTACTTGAGAAGCCCAGGTTCCTAATGATGTGTCAGGATATCGTTGTGGTGTCTGGTCTTAACCCTGCATGGTGTGGGAATGAGGTTGGCTCTTGCCCAGAACTTTGGAAATAAGGGTATTAATGGGATTATTTAAGGCAGAATGAGACAGTGAGAATTACAATTGGGAATTGTAAGGCAGAATGAGACAGTGAGAATTACAGTTGGGAAGAAGAGGAACCATTTAGGGACAGATGCTGGACCTAATCACTGGCACAGTGATTACTGGTACAGTAATCACTGGCACAGTGCTCTGGGGCCACTGGTTCAGTGCAAACTTAAGAGTGCATTGGTATCACCACATTGCTGACCCACACTCTTAGAGTTTCTGGGCTCTAGGTTTGGAGGAAGACTAAAAGCCTGTACTTCTAGAGATTCAGAGTGTTTGTCTGCCAGGTAATGCAACAAACACTTTGTTGAGGAAAATGCAAGGGCTTAAGAGTCCAGTAGATAAGGAGAAACTGTGTCCCTCCAGGTCCCCAAGTGCGGCCCCTTAACCGAATCCACAGTTAGCAGAATACATGTCTTTATCAAAAGGATTTGTTCTGTAAAATTTGGATTTAGTTAAAAGACTGCACTCAAAGATCTGGAAGGTCACATAGTAGGTTCCCTCCTCCTTTATGAGAATTAAACATGGATTTAAACACGCTAGTAATATCCAGCATTTATGGAGTATTTACTAAGTATAAGACACTTAGAGAATTGCTTCATGTATAATAAAATATAATCTTAAACAGTTAAATATGGTTTGTTTTGTTTTGTTTTGTTTTGTTTTTTTGAGACACAGTCTCATTGTGTCGCTCTTGGTAGAGGACCCTGGCATCAACAGCTCACAGCAACCTCAAACATTTGGGCTTAAGTGATTATCTTTCCTCAGCCTCCCCAGTGAGTGGACTACAGGCACCTGCCACAACGCTCGGCTAGCAGGCTGGGGCCAGGTTCAAACCCACCAGCCTCAGTGCATGTGGCTGGCACCCTGACTGCTGAGCTATAGGCGCTGAGCCAACAGTTAAATATGTTGTTCTCACACGTAAACATCCTAGCACATAGCAGTTGCTCACAGTTAAATTTGTTGTTCTCACGTGTAAAGGTCCTACTATAGAGCAGTTGCTCAATTAGTCTTCCTCCCTGACTCTTACCAGTAATTAAGAAGGCTTAGAAATACGTATAATGTACCCTAGACAGATTTTCATAAAACTAATGTATTTCTTTTTAAAAATTGGAATACGTAAAAAGGAAAACATCTCAAAACTGTTATTCATGTTAAATGGTTTTATTAGTAATACTTGATAAGAAAAATGATAATATCTGAAATGATATTTTTTCTTACTACTATTATGGTTTTTAAGTACTGTGGGTCATTTAATGCCTATAGAGATATTTGTTATGAATTAGAAAGCTTGAAGATGTGCCTGTAAAACTAAGCTGATGAATTTTTTAAACGTCTTTTACATTCCCTTATGACTGCATTTCAGAAGGTTTTATAAAGCCAATTTGCCATCCAGTGAAAATTCTTCACCTAAGTCAAACTAAAAGAGAGTAAAATTTGTTGCTTTGTGTATTTTTGGGCTCTGAGAAATAGTATGTTTTACTAGAAGAGATTGAAAAGGGAGATAAAGATATGGAGATTCTGAAATGTAGTGTATTTTTATTTTCTCAGGAATAGATGGGACCATTTATTTTGTGCCTGTTGTATGCTGGGTTCTTAGTATACTTTATTAAAATACTTTATTACTTTATTTGGTAGTGAGAGGATTAAGTAGTAAACTTTTATATCTGTAAAACTTTTAAAACAATGCTCACACATAGTAAGCATTTTATGCAAGAACCATTATAGTTTTATGCACTTCAGATATGGGAATGTACAATATAATATATGCAGTTTCTACTCTCCTAGAGATTGTCCAGCAGTTCCCTCAAAGGATTTAAGGTCGCTTCTACCAGAAACAGCTGTGTTGAGCACACGGCTTGAGGACACAAAGGTAGTAAAGTAAGGGAAGAGGGAAGCTGGATCTGAGTCATGTGGTTTCAAAGCCCGTGGTCCTCTTCAGTACTGTAGGCTCCCCTTCCCAGCGATGCCCCTGTTCTGTCTTTGCAACTTCTCTTCTTTATCTTGTTGTAGTCGACAGTGTTGGACTTGCCAACTTTGAAATCTCTTTTCTGTGGTCTCTGTTGGTGGAATGACTGGTGAGCAGATGGGATTCGGCTGACCTGCTGGTGTGCCCTCCTTCGGCATTGCCCATGCACACATGCCTGTCATGCAGACCTGATGGGCTCAAGGACTCAGGGGGACCTTGTCTGCATGCAGTGGGTGAGGCCTAGTATGTGTCAGAGCAGGCAAGGAGGCCTTTGCTCTCAGGAAGGGCCCCTGTTTCTACTCAGGACAGAGAGGCATTGTCTTTCTTGTTTTGTGCGTTCCTCTCTCCCTCTCATCAGTGCGACAGGTAAAGGGAGCAGCATGATTAAACAGTGCAACCAGTAGTAAGACTGAGCCTTAAACATGACAGAGTAGCAGAGCATAAACGTGAGCATCTACTTCCTAGAAGGGCAAGAGGCATGGGGAGCCAGAGAGATGGATTTTATAGTAGTTAATCCCTTTCAACTCTTTCATTAAATTTTTATCAAGAATTAATAAAAATAATAAAAATCTATTATGTTGTCTGCACTTCAACCAATTATCTGGTCCTGTTTGAAAAATACTCTTTCAGGGCCGCACCTGTGGCTCTGGCTGGCCCCATGTGCCGGAGGTGGCGGGTTCAAACCCAGCCCTGGCCAATAAAAAAAGAAAAGAAAAGAAAAATACTCCTTCAGCTTTGACTTCATCAGTCATTCCAGTAGTGACAGAGAGTTGTGAAACATTTGTGAGGAGAGTTTGGGGGAGAGTGTTTGTAAAGCCACTAGGGAAAGCCAACACCTTCCATCCAGTTTAGCTTTGCTTAACAAAATAAAATGAGAGGTAGGGTTGTGTGTTGAACCAAAAGGAATTTGTACTCTCAGTGGTTTGGTTTTGTTTTTTGACACTGTGTCTTACTTTGTTGCCCAGGCTGGCCTTGACAACAAAGGACACAAGCAGTCCTCCCATTTCTGTCTCCAGTAGTTGGGATTATAGGCAGGTGCTGCTGTGCCCAGCTTAGAACTATTAAAAACACTCTTCTTTTTAAGGGACATTTTCCATTAAGGGGACCACATATTAATTGATTTCCAAACTTCTTGAAATTTGATTCCTTTTCTATCTGGATTCTCAATCTCAATAGATTTTATGAGCGCCATCTACTGGCTTTGTTTTAATGGACCAAATAGATGTGCCTGAAAATCTTTAAGAATTTGCCCGTATCTTCATGTTGCAAAATTATGAAGTTGGAAAATCATATGAATTTGGATTCTAAGTAGTAGTAGGTGTATTTAAGATAATAGTTTTATGTTAGCATTAGGAAGGGGATGCTGACCTAGTAGGAGAAACTCATGCCCACATACAGTTACAGGAATTCAAGACTAGGGATATGGGAAGCTCTGTCAGTACAGGTATGGACAGAGCTGTCATTGGCTGGGCACAGTGGCTTACACCTGTAATCCTAGCACTATGGGAGCCAGAGGCGAGAGGATCACTGAAGGCTAGGAGTTCCACTTTAGCCTGAGCATGAGTGAGACCCTGTCTCTATGAAAAATTAGCTGGTACTGCTTGCTGGTAGTCCTAGCTACTTGACAGGCTGAGGCAGGAGGTTTGATTGAGCCTAGGAAGATGACACCATTGCAGTCTAGCCTGGGTGACAGAGCAAGATCCTGTCTCAAAATAATCCCCCCCCCCCAAATTTTCCTGAAAAAAAAAAAAAGCTCTATCATGTTAGCAAGGTTAATGTTTTTGTTTTTGTTTTTGTTTTGAGACAGAGTCTCACTCTGTCTCCCTGGGTAGGGTGCCATGGTGTCACAGCTCACAAGCAAACTCAAACTCTTGGGCTCAAGCTGTTCTCTTGCCTCAGCCTCCCAAGTAGCAGGGACTACAGGCGCCTGCCACAAAGCCCAGCTATTTTTTGTTGCAGTTGTTGTTTAGCTGGCCTGCGCCAGGTTCAAACCTGCCAGCCTTGGTGAAATGTGGCTGGCGCTGTAACCACTGTGCTACGGGAGCCGAGCCAAGGTTAATGCTCTTTTGGTACTTGGCCCCACACTGAGAGCGTGGACTCTGTGCTTGTCCTTGCACAACTTCCCTGTACTTAGGACGGCACCTGTTGTTAACATTTTACCCCAATTGCTTTACTATTTGCAGTCTAGCTGTTTACCTGAACACACTGACAAGTTTTCCCTAAACTCTGTTAGTAAGTTAAGTTGCATATATTCTGGCTCTTTATTTCTAAATTACTTCTATGTGTATTTCCTAAGAACAGGGATAATCTCTTACATAATCACAGTAGGGATCTTGGTTTTAGTAGTCATGTCTCTTATCCCTTAATCTGGAACATGTCACTGATTTTATCTTTTATGGCACTGGCACTTTTGAAGGAAACAGCGTCCTCTCCTTTTTCTTAGTAGAACATTTCTCACTGTCTAATGTGTCCTTGTGATTAGATTGAGGCTTTACATGCTTGGTTAGAGTGCTGCATAGGTTACGTTGTGCCCTTCTCAGGGTGCCGCTCTGGAAACACACTGTCCTATCTGTCTTTATTGAGATGTCTATTTTGATTACCTGGTGAAGGTAGTGGCAGATTTCACTGTATAAGTATTTTTCCCCTTCCTTGTAACTAATACAAAGTCTGGTGGGGGGACACTTACAGACACTGTAAATAGGAATCTTGTTGCTTGTCAGTATTTCCCCTGTGTTGACCAGCCATTGGTAATTTTTTGCCGAGATCTGTCTTTACCTTTGTGGTTACAGAATGGTGATTTTATTACTCCTCCAGTTTGTCTGCATTTACCAGGTGGCTCTTGTCATTCTTCTGTGCTTGGAGTCCTTCCTTCTGCAATCTATCTATCTTTAAGTTAGTGTGGACTCTTGACTTCCTATTTTTTACAAAATTTCTTGTAATTTATTACTATTCTTAATTGTTTAATCCTTGTATTGTCCACAGGAAGCCACTTCCCTCTGGCTTCTAAGTCCTTGAGATGGTTCTGTCATTTTTTTTTTTTTTTTTTTTTTAGTACCTCTTATTTTCTGTCAAAGTAGAATGTTTCAGGCTCATCTTGTACATACCCTAACCCAGGCTTAAAGCAACACCTCACAAAAGTTGTTACCTCATCTGTTTTTCATGTTTATTTTTTTATCACTGTTCTTCTCATATAATCTTCCAAGGTTGTTTTAAGTAGAAGCAGATACTAGGTACTACTTCAGTAAAATAGGAGTCACGAGGCTGAAATGCGGAGTTTGTTATTTGCGCTCAATGACTTCATAGGTGTGGGGAGAATACTCCTTCAAGGAAAACAGCTACTTTAATTCAAGTGTTTTTGGGATCTAAATTTCAAGTGCCTTTGAAGTGAACCAGGCCTTTTCCCTTCTTCTGGATATTTTGAGCATAAAGTAGTATGACTTAACGTTTTTTAAAAAGGCACTAAATGTATGAAAGCAGTTTATATCTTATTTTGCCTTTGGGAGTGAAAAAAAGAGGTTGATATTGAAAACTTTGTTAAAATGATTTCACCTTTTTAATGTTAGGCATCTCCCCTGATCCCAGAGGAAGACCCCGCTTGTCTTGGGGGATGGAAAGCCTCCCAGCAAGATATTGGGTCTCATGTGGAGAGAAAATCCTTCCTTGATCTTGATATATTCTTAGAGTTCCAGGTTAAAATAAAAAAATAAAAATAATTATAATAATAATAATTTTTTTAAATTTCTAAATAATTTAAACTGTGGGCCATAAGGTCCTTATTGTAATCACTCACCTGCTGTGGCTCCACTGTACTGCAGAAGTAGCCATGTATAAATGAATGGGCATGGCTAAGTAACAATAAAACTTTTATTTGTGGAAACTGAAATTTGAATTTCGTATTTTTCATGTTATAAGGCCTTCTTTTGATTTTTCTCCCCAACCATTAAAAAATTAAAAAAAATTTTTTTTCAGCTTGTGAGTCACACAAAAACAAGTGGTTGAGGGGTGGGACTAGGTTTAGGCTTATGGGTTATGGTTTGCCACCTTCCTTGTGCTGTAAAGGAAGAAACTTCTGCACTTTTATTTGCACTTTTTTCAAGTTATAATAATATTTTAATACTTTAAGAAATTGACTCTGCCAGCCACATACACCTAAGGTGGCGGGTTTGAATCCAGTCCAAGCCCGCCAAACAACAATGATGGCTGCAACCAAAAAAAAAAATAGCCAGGTGTTGGGGCAGGCACCTGTGGTCCCAGCTACTTGGAAGGCGGAGGCAGGAGACTCACTTGAGCCCAGGAGTTGGAGGTTGCTGTGAGCTGTGATGCCACGGTACTCTACCCAGGGGGACAGCTTGAGGCTCTGTCTCAAAAAAAGAAAGAAAGAAAGAAAGAAATTGACTCTTTTCATATGCTCTGCAGGCATCTTAACTATTTGCATCATGCCAAAGGATATTAAACATTTTCTAGCCTAAGCTTTTCAAAAATGTTTCCAAGAAAAGGTCTTATGTACACGGTGAAAGTATAGTTCTGAGTAGTGACTTAAATCAGCGTTCGTTCTATTTTACCAACTGTGAGAGTCCTTGTGTTAGGGTGCCTTGAAATGCTCTACTTCCAAAAACAGTTATTGTGTTAATAAGTAACTTTTTGACAAAGTAAGTTTAAGCTTGGAAATTATAGTTCATTCTGACTTTATGTTGCATTCAGCAGATTTTTGGCACCTTACCGTGTGTAGAGTGTTGTACAAGGCACTAGGGATAAGATACAGACTTAGGGATTTGGGAAATACTCAAGTTCTATTTCTCGAATTTACTACTGGAGCATTGCCGTTAATGGATTTGGTACCCAAGTTGACTTTATGATTTCCCTTTTTACTTTTAAGTGAAAAATTATCTTCTACTCAATTATGTTCCTGTGCTTAATAAGTTATGGCCACAGGGTGGCATGGTTCTCTTATAGTTTTTAATTGTTGCCAAAAAGGAACAGAAACAAATGCTAGATGTGATGAGAATTCATGCCTATAATTATAATGCTAAAACATCTTGTCTTTCTCTAAAATGGTTTTTCCCTAGTGTGTTATTTAGATTTGCATAATATTAATTCTCAGTGCTTTTAACCTTGATGTTTTAAAATCTTTTGTTATGGTTACAACACAAATTATGTAGTATTTATAATTGGAAGAATGGTAATTAGGGCTGTATTTTATAGTCTGTATTTAAGTTAGCCACTTGTCCTGATTTAAAAACATATAAAAATTGCTAAAGAATATTTGCAAGTAAAAGACAAAGGTAGATGTCTTACTTTCCAAATAGTTGCATTGTTGTGGGTGAAATTGTTGGCTTAAGATTTTTGTCTGATTCCAAGGGCTTAATGTTGGCATAGATAAAGAGGAGCAGCCGTGCCACATGGTCAGAAAACACAAACTGTTAGAAGAGCCATACAACCAAAGATAGACCAAGAGCTGAACACGTCTGGGGGCTTTCCTATGTAGCCATGGAGAGATGGGGGTGTGTTTTGAGAAGTCAGTCATTAGGCGATTTTATTGTTCTGTGCACATCAGAGTGCCCTTACACAAACCTGGAAGGTACAGCCTTCTGTGTGCCTAGACTACACGTGTAGTCTGTAGACTTATACAGTGTGACTGTACTGACTCTGTATCGGTTGTAACACAATCAGAAGTGTGTGTGTATCTAAATATAGAAAAGGAACAGTAAAAATGCCATTTTATAACCTTAAGGGATCACTGTTGTGAATGCCCAGCCCATGGCTGACTGAACATGTTGTTAGGCAGCGTGTCACTGTATTAGCTGTAGGGAGAGAAGAAACGGTCAAACCTGCAAAGGGGTTTTGGCCTAGGTCCATTTTCTCAGTGCACAAAGCCAATTCAGTTATCCAGACAGCGAGGATTGCCAAGAAGAGAGGACATTTTAATTGCAAAAGATGTCTTCTGGGGAGAAGCAGCCTCAAATCTGTCTCTCTAAGACAGTGGTTCTCAACCTTCCTAATGCTGTGACCCTTTAATACAGTTCCTCATGTTGTGGCGACCCCCAGCCATAAAATTATTTTTGTTGCTACTTAATAACTGTAATTTTGTTACTGTTATGAATCATAATGTAAATATCTGATATGTGGTATTTTCATTGATTGTGACCCACAGGTTGAGAACCGCTGCTCTAAGAGAGCACGGGCTTTGTGAGGAGGGGCCGTATGTATGGGGCAGATGGCGGTATAACAAACAAGGGGCCTTGTCCAGCAGGGGCATGTTGTGGGGGATGGTGAGTCTTGGTGTCTGGAAGTTTGCTTAAGGGTCTTCAGAATTTCCATTCCTTTGTCTTTCAGATATTTTGTTATTTCTAATAAACCACTCAGAAAAGTCATCAAGCCCTTTTGGCCCAAGAATCTAAAACATGAGAGGGAAAGTAGTATAAAAAAGAGGTAGGGGTCATTAAAATTTGTTTATGGAGCTGGTTATAGTACCATCTTAGTTGACATAGTCAAGGAGACTGAGGTTTAGTGGATCTGAGTGAAGACCTTTTAAGTGGGGTTTAAACTGAGATTTGCCAGGACCCTAAACTGATGGATACTCTTTGCACTCTTCTGTTTCCAGGCAAGCGTGTTAGAGTCTCTCCACCCTTAGGGAGAAGGGGTGGACTTGGTAGTGTTTTTGTGGGATGTAGAAATGAGAGAATTATCACTGCATCTGTGACATAGTTTTGGGGGAATTCTGAGAATGAGGATGTAACTATTTATTATATACTCTCTCTTCTGCCTTATTTGTGAATTTTCTTGAAGTTCTCTCTGCTTTTGTTACACATTCAAGTAAATACACAAACTGTTACCTTAATTAGTGTACTTGTTTGCTAGTTATCTCCTTTAAAATGTAGGTTTAAAGAACACAGAGATCTAATTTTCAGGTTTATTTTGTATTCTCAATGCCTAGAATATTGCCTGGTACATAAGTTCTCAGTCAATGTTTATATTTGTGTAAAACTACTAGAATGGGGGTACAGTTCAGTTGATAGACTTGATTTTCGCTTATATATGATGGTTTCATAAAGATAGGCTCCAAAGGGGAACTTACTAATGCAAACTTGCTGTATGGTTTCCTTTCTCAGGGCGATTGTGTTGTTACAATACTGCTTGCTGAAGAGGACAAAGTTGAAGATGATGTAGTTTTTTACTTGGTATTTTCGGGTTCCACCCTCCACCACTGTACAAGTACTCGGAAGGTCAGTTCTGATACGCTGGAGACCATCGCTCCTGGTAAGTATTCCAATGTGATCTGTACTAGCCTTTCCTAGTTCTTGAACACTTTGATTTTGTTTGTTGGTATGAGTGATAGGAAGAGTGAATTAGGGTGTTGTAGCTATTATAAGATCTTTGTTTTAAATATGGAGATGCTATATTTTGTTTATATCTTGCAGGTTCTACAAAAATCTGAATCTAACTTGACATAAAGGAAATAAAATGATGTCATAAATTAAAAAAATACAAATGAGGAGCAGCAAAAATATTGGAATGTTGAGATTTTGGAAAACTAAAACACATAGATAAATAGTTCTCACATGGAATAGCTTGAGCCCAAGAGTTGGAGGTTGCTGTGAGCTGTGACGCCATGGTACTCTACCAAGGGCGACATAGTGAGACTCTTGTCTCAAAGAAAAAAAAAAGGAGAAAAAAGTTCTCACATGGTTGTTCAAGTGGAACTGCAGATATGTTCTAAATTTCATGGTGGCAAAACCAAAAGGTATAAAACACAATTGATAACACATTCCTTAGTATCTGTGATAAAAAAAGCTTACAGAATCTTTCGTGAAGCCACGTTTTCCCCAAGTCAGGTTCATGACGGAATGAATGCTTAATGCTATTGCATGCGTAAGTTTAACAGAATTAAAAGGAAAATATTTACTTATTAAAAATTCTTATGAAGTCGTTAAGTCTTTGCTACTTTGACCAGAAACAGCTAATAAAGTAACAATAATCTCTTGGCCTGTCTCAGCATCTTAAGGTATACTGATTCGTATTTGGAGAGGAGCTTCTTTCCTTAATTGACCTTGCTTCAAAGTTAACAACTGACCAGTGTTCATCAGAATTCAAGAAGGCACATTTAGAGGGAATGAGGGAATCCCTAAAAATGTCTTCAGTTTAACTGTTTTCCTTTAGAGCATTGGTTCTCAACCTTCCTAATGCCATGGCCCTTTAATATGGTTCCTGTGGGTTGTGACCCACAGGTTGAGAACCACTGCTTTAGAGAGTAAAATGGATATAGTTTTATTGAAACTTTTTAAACCAGCAGTTTTATATGGCACTGATTTCTCTTTGTTGGCATAAGTGGTATAAAGGTTATGATTTATGAAGCATTTGAATATCTGATCTTGCTGGAGTTGGATCATAGAGCCAGTTTTGTTTTGTGCGATTCTATGTATGTTAACTTTTATGTCCGCTAAATTCTGTAGAGTATACCTCATTTAAGAGCTGCAATTATGACAGTTGGAAGATTTAATTATCTTTCTACTTGGCAAAAATGATTTTGAAAATTAAAGGATTTTAAGATTCCAGATAGTCTGTAGAAATATTCTCTCTACATTTTTAGGGAGAGGAAATACAAGGTGGCAGTCAGGATAGATATGATTTCTTTTCTGAAGAATATTAGATGTACCTCTTTGTCACTTAAAGCTCCAGTCCTCCTGTTTCCTGTGATGTCTGTCCTATCAGTGAGGCTTATCTGTAACTTAAGATCTGCTTTCCAGTAGGTGCCATCCAGTATCACTCTTGCAAAACCCATAGTTGGTAATGGGAGAAGCAGCTCCTTAACTAAGTGTAATTGGTCAGCACCTGACTGGACTCTGATTAGGAAAAGAGTGGGGGTAATTTTTATAAACTTACTTCTTCCTGAATTAGGAACACTTCAGGATTCAAGCTGAGGGGAGATGTATGTATGTGTGTATATATGTGCATAAATAATCTAAAGAGAGCTTATAATTAGTTTCCAGGAGAATACAAGTGAGGATAAAAGGCAGATGTGACAGGGATATAGCCCTGGATCGTCAGTCACAAACCCCAGCAAAGTCAAGTTTCTCAGTGGAGAGGAATGGGCCTGGAAGCTCTTACAACTGCAGAGGCAAGGTCCTTACATTAGTGTGGATGGCAGGCAGTTACTGTCCTTGGAGTCACAAGTCCACCGTACCTGTAGGACAGCTTGGGGCTCTGAGTTTGGACCAGATCCTATGTGATGTCTTTGGCCTAACTTTTGGAGCTCTCGTTCCCATTTCTTCCCTTGCCTTTAGTTCTCATACCTCCTTATGTCTGTCTCAGTACCTGTTCTTTTCCAGCCACACTCTTCTCTGGGTATCCATTTGTGCTTAGTGACTGAATTCCCTTGCCTTGCCAAATCTGGCCAACCACAATGGGTACTGTACTTGGCTTTCTTCTAATTTGGTCTGAATCCTCAGCAATCATTTCTGACCCATTTTCTTGTGGCCTGAATCCTAGTACCTGCCTTCTTCATTTTCTTCTAGTCAGTTTTCTTCTTACCTGTGGCCCATCCTTACAGCACCTGATGGTCCTGAATATCCCATGGGCCTGAATATTCTGGCACCAATCCAAATTTAGTCAGGTAGCTGGTAGGAGGTACCTCGTTATAATAGAGGTGACAAATAGAGTCTTTGAAAGACCTTCTTATACATGTGGAAGGCCAAATGAAGAACAAGGCAACACATGTGTGCCTTCCATATGGATGTTGAGTCCCAGCGATGTCTCTGGTTGGTGTATTAGAAGTTCTGTTAACTAAGCTAGAGATTCCTAAGCAGACCAACTGCTGTAGTCATTGTACATGGAAGTTTTCTGTTTACTTGTCTTTTTAGCTACTGTCATTTAGATTAGTTTGGTAATTTGTTGGGGAGGGATAGAGACAGAGGCATTTTGGGGCGTGAACTTAGTTTTGAATTTCTTGTTTGTATCATAGAGTTAACATTTTAGCTTAGAATTAAACTGCTTTAATGGCTGGACATGGGGGCTCATGCCTATAATCCTAGCACTCTGGGAGGCTAGGTGGGTGGATTGCTACAGTTCAAGATCAGCCTGAACAAGAGTGAGACCCCACCTCTGCTAAAAACAGAAAAGCTGGCCAGGCGTTATGGTGTACACCTGTGGTCCTCGCTACTTGGGAGGCCGAGGCAGGAGGATCAGTTGAACTCAAGAGTTTGAGATTGCTGTGAACTATGATGATGCCATGACACTCTACCTAGAGTGACAGAATGAGACTGTGTCTCCAAAAAAAAAGAAAAGAAAAGAAAAAGTAAATAAATAAATAAACTGCTTTAAACCTGCTTTTGTGGGCTTCTTCCCATCCTTCAGGTCTTTACTGGGATATCACTTTCTCAGTAATGCCTTTCTAAAGGAAATATAAAAATATACAGCTGCCCCTCCTCAGCTTCGCCTATCTCCTGTCCCTGCTTTATTTTTCTTCAGTGCACTTTTCAGCTTCTAACATACATATTTTACTCATTTGTTTTACTTATGTTCCGTCTGCCCCTGCAAAAGCATTAGCTCCTTAAGAGCAAGGATTGTCCTTTGTTTTGTTCACTGGCATATGCTTGCTCAGAAGGCTACTTCTCAGAACCCCTGTCACTGCTGTGTTGGCTCCACCCTGGTTCTCAGAAGTCGCTGTTCTCTAAAGATGCATGTGTGAGCATACACACACCTACACACAACCCCCTTTTATAAGAAACGCAAAAGAAGTCTTTGGCTTCTTGAGTTGCATTCTTAGCTTGTATCAGGAGAAGGTGTTCTTTTTCCAGAGCTACTTTTGATGAATTCTGTGTGTCAGTTAGCTGTATTGATAGCTTCAGATTTCCTGTCTGCTGACGGCAGTGTCAGACTAGACAAGATTCTTCACGAAAAGTCTGTACATGCCCTCTACAGTCCAGTTACTGGAGAAATGTGCATGATCTTTTGCAGCAGTTGCTACCATAGGGATGTGTTCACTCTTCTGCCTACATGTGGGATTTGCTCATCCAATTCCTATTCACTCTGGCTGACTACGAGAAGAAAAAGAGCTTTGTGCCTTGTTCTTGCTTTTAATGTCATGTTTCATCCCAGATTGCTGGCTCTGATTTTCCTTTTGAGTTCTCTGTATGTTTCACTGTCAATATTTTGTAATATATTAGGTTTTACTGAAACCAGATGATTGATTGACCTTCAAAAGGCAGCCCCTTTGCCTTCAGGTATTGAAAGTGGAGTCACATCTCCGGTTTTTAAATTTTCTCATCTTTTTTTGCATGTTTTCTAATAATCTTATGTTGAAGTATATGTGTGTATAATTATAAAGGCTTTTTAAAGTGATCTTTCTTGCCTTCCTACCATTGAAGGTTGTAGATGGGATAAGATTCTCTTTCTCTTTTCTTAATAAAGTGTGTTAAGAATAAGTAATAATATCTTAGGGGACAGGTAGGTGAAGACTTGGGTTTTCTACTTTATCTGCATTTGAATTGTTCGAATGCTTTACAGCAAGCATGTTACTTATATTAGTAATTTTTGGTAAAAATGTTTTGAAGGTTGAAAATAACCTTCTCTCTTCTGAAAATAAATCCATCTTTGTGACACACCAGCAAGTTTTATGACAAAGTATCACCTTCAGCACACCTATGAAGTAACGAGTTCAAGAATATAATTAACTTTGAGGCATTGCTCGAAAGGGGAATATCTCAAATAATGAACAGTGTAACAGTGTTGCTTTTGTCTCTTCACAGAAGACAGGTCTAATTCTAAATCTCATTTTAATTAACTGATGATTTTCCTCTAGAGATGAAGCTGCAATTATTTTTTTGAGACCTATGTAAGATTGGCAAATAGTGTAAAGAAATTTGAGCACAATTCTTGGGGTGAGACTATAGAGTACTGTTTTATGGTGTTCACTTTAATTAATGGAAATGTGAATTTAGACCAAGTAAACATTAATTGCTGAATGAAAATGGAACAGGATAGAGAGTAATGTTACAGAGCGGAGAGAGTGAGGAGGCTGCGTCTGGCTCCTGCTCTCACAGCCATTGCTGTACACTGAGCTCCATAGACACAGCGCCGGGGCAAGTGAGAGTCAGCAGGCACTGGGTGACTCTGTGCCTCACTGAGGAAAAATAACTAAACATGGGCAAAGGAGATCCTAAGAAGCCGAGAGGCAAAATGTCATCATATGCATTCTTTGTGCAAACTTGTTGGGAGGAGCACAAGAAGCAGCACCCAGATGCTTCAGTCAACTTCTCAGAGTTTTCTAAGAAGTGCTCAGAGAGGTGGAAGACCATGTCTGCTAAAGAGAACAGAAAATTTGAAGATATAGCAAAGGTGGACAAGGCCTGTTATGAAAGAAAAGTGAAAACCTATATCCCTCCTGAAGGGGAAACAAAAAAAGAAGTTCAAGGATCCCAGTGCACCCAAGAGGCCTCCTTTGGCCTTTTTCTGGTTCTGTTCTGAGTATCGCCCCAAAATCAAAGGAGAACACCCCGGCCTGTCCATAGGTGATGTTGCATAGGAGCTGGGAGAGATGTGGAGTAACACTGCTGGGGGTGACAAGCAGCCTGATGGAAAGAAGACTGCAAAGCTGAAGGAAAAATAGGAAAAGGATATTACTGCAGACCGAGCTAAAGGGAAGCCTGATGCAGCGAAAAAGGAAGTCGTCAAGGCTGAAAAAAGCAAGAAAAAGAAGGAAGAGGAGGAAGAGGAGGAGGAAGATGATGATGATGAATAAGTTGGTTCTAGCACAGTTTTCTTTTCTTCTCTATAAAGCATTTAACCCCCCTGTACACAACTTACTCCTTTTAAAGAAAAAAATTGAAATGTAAGACTGTGTAAGATCTGTTTTTAAACTGTACAGTGTCTTTTTTTTGTATAGTTAACACACTACCGGATGTGTCTTTAGAGAGCCCTGTCCTGGTGGTATTTTCAGTAGCCACCGACCTTGCCTGGTACAGTATGGGGGCTGTAAATTGGCATGGAAATTTAAAGCAGGTTCTTGTTGGTGCACAGCACAAATTAGTTGTACATGGGGATGGTGGTTTTTTCATCTTCAGTTGTCTCTGATGCAGCTTATACGAAATAATTGTTCTGTTAACTGAATAACAATCTGTAATTGTAAAAAAAAAGTTGCGGCTGCTTTGTTGACACTCTGAATGCTTCCAAGTAAATACAAATTTTTTTTTTTTATTAAAAAAATAGAACAGGATATTGAGTCGTTTTTGCACACTATTTTTGTGAAAGGCTTTGGTGTAGAATCTTTCATAAAATGAAATCTTTTTCAGGATGTCTGTGATTTATTTTTAGAGCACACAGCAAGTGTTCTAGTTTGACAGGAAAACGACAAACCTTCAGAGACCTAAAATTTGACTCAGCTCTTTTGTGTTTTTCTTCTGTCACTCAAAAGGGAAAAGTACTATATAAAGTAGGTTTGTCATTTAAAAGAAAAGAAAAAAGGACATTTCTGTTATCAGAAGTACTTTTGGGTTTAATAAAAAATTGCAGCCCAGATCTCAACAAACGGTCCTGTAGTTACAGCCTGATGTGTCTTTCCTTTCTTGTGATTTAAGACTCTTTCTAGCAGCAAATGTCCCAAAATTACCCAAATGAATAGCACATTTGAAAAGAAGTTGTGAGGCTGGGTGTGGTGGCTCACGCCTGGAATTCTAACACGTTGGGAGGTCAAGGCCAGGAGTTTAGGATCAACCTGAGCAAGAGGAAGACCCTATCTCTACAAAAAAATAGAAAAATTAGCTGGGCCTGGTGGTGCACACACAGCTTTAGGCTCAGTGACACGGGAGCTGAGGCAGGAGGATACTTTCCTATTTGTAAAGTTACGAAGAAATTACATATCGCATCACCTTTGAACTATGTAAACAAACAGCACTGAAATCTTAGGACATGCAATGTCACAGGAGTGATGTCCTCCCTGGGTGGTAAAAATCGGCTTTTGGGGAGTAAAAACAAAACTTACTCTGTATATATAAAGCACAGATAGACATGCACATACACAGCATGTGGTATATCTGTGGTATTAAGAGTTCAAAAGGGAAGGATAAATAGAGAAGAATGTCTTATTTGGGGGAGATGATAATGCAAAAACAGGTTGAAAAACATTGCCTTATAGATACAGGCTGGATTTAGAGTAGAACAGATTTTTAGCATTAGTTAGCCCCTTCCTCCTCCGAAATGTACATGATAGAATAAAATTCCTATGCCTACTGCTTTCCCCCCCGCTTAAATACTCCTGTACATATTATAGAGGCATTTTGCATTTGCACCAAATTTGCACGCCTACTATTAGACAACCAAAATCAAGCGGTGTATACATATGATATTGTCTCCTATTAGAGTGTAATTTCCAAATTCCCTTTAATTGTATTATAGCCACTTGAAAAAGAAAGTAAAGACACCAAGTTCTTCAATACTTTAACACCAAACTGAAGTAGTGGAGATATTATTTATTTATTTATTTTTTAATTTTCCACCGAGCATTTTATTCAGAGCTCTGTTTCTCTGGTGATTCTTTTTTTTTTTTTTTTTTTTTTATTAAGTCAAATACACATAGATCATGAATACATTCATGCATGTGTGGGGTACAATGTGCTGATTTTTTTAATACAATCTAATGTGGTTACATTAAGCCTCAACATAGCTTTTACTTCATTTACTCGATTATTGTGCCAAAACATTTGTGTTCTACATTTCACAGATTTGACTTGTACCCTTGTCATATGTTCCATAGGTGTGATCCCGCCTTTTACCCTCCCTCTGTCAAACCTCCCCTTCCCTCCCACTCTACTTCTCTCCCTCATCCTGGACTATAGTTGTGTTCTATTTTTCACAAGAAAGTGAGTAAATATAAGAGGGTTTCATAGAAGTACTGAGTATTTATGAGAGACAGAGTCTCACTTTGTCACCCTTGGTAGAATGCCCTGGGCCTCACAGCTCACAGTAACCTCAAATTCTTGGGGCAAGCCACCTCCTTGCCCCAGTCTCCCAAGTAGCTATTTTTAGAGACAGGATCTCCCTCTTGCTCAGGCTGTTCTTGAACTCCTGAGTTCAGGCAATCCACCTGCCTCGGCCTCCCAGAGTGCTAGGATTACAGATGTGAGCCACCATGCCTGGCCATCATTCTTTCTCTTATAAGGTGAAATCTGTATGAGACTGGCCTTGGCCAGCCCAGCAAGCACTTTTAGGGTTCCATTTTGGATAATCGATGAGACAAAGTCCCAATTGTTTCACCCTCAAAGGGGAAGGCCCAGATGGGATGTGTTCCACTTTTGGCTTAACAGGAAATGAAGTAATCCTTGGATCATGCTTCAGCAGTTTTGTTTGTCTGTAGCAATATTTTGTTTCCATGGTGTGGGTGCTCCATGTAGAGATAAGGAGCTTGCGGGAAAGCTCTCCCAACCCGTGAACACATACCTCCTGACCTGCGAGCTAAAAGGGTGGGTTCGATGATTTTAAGAGGACCTTTAACAGTCAAATTTTTGTTTCTCATCTAGGTACTCCTTGTGTTTTTTGTGTATTTTTTTTACCTTGCCCTTTATTTTTTCAGTTCTGCAGTGCCAAAGATAACATTTAGCTCAGAAGCTTTATTGGGCCTTGCTGGAGAACCTGTTTTTAGAGTATTAAAGAGATCTGTTTCCTTGATTTACCTGAACAGGAGGTGTTTTTGTTTGTTTGTTTGTTTGAGACAGAGTCTTGCCCTGCTGTCCGGGCTGGAGTGCAGTAGAGCAGTCATAGCTCATTGCATCCTTGAGCTCCTGGGCTCAGGTGATTCTCCTGCCTAAGTTTCTTGAATAGCTGGGAATATAGGTGTGTACAGTTAATTTTTTGTAGAATCAGGGTCTTGTTATGTTGCCCAGGCTGGTATTAAACTTCAGGCTTCAACCGGTCCTCTTGCCTTGTTCTCCCAAAGGCTGGTATTACAGGTGTGAACCACTGTACCTGGCCAACATAACCATCGTAATAGCTAATAAAAATAACTATCAGTTTTAGATGTCCATATTATGCCAAGTGCCTTATGCACAGCCATCTCTAATGTTTTTCACAATCCACCAGGTTGGTGGTATTCTCATTTCTTAGGATAACCAAATCTGCCTTAATGGAGCTGTGGCTCAAGCCTGGTATTTCCAGACTCTACAGATAATTGCCGGCATACTTGAGGACCCTTAAAGTCTACTCAGCTAGGAACATACCTCTCTCACCCCATAATTTATTTTTTATTTCTGTTGTAAATGAACTGGACCTGACAGTGTGATAAGTTCAGAGGCAATTTAAAAGATGGAGTTAAAGTTTAGTCATGTTTCTGAAACAGTTTATCTCTCTTCTCTGTAAATCTTCTTGGGTAGCTTCCTTTAGAAGTTCAGTAAATTTTTCAGAACTTCCCTTTTTAAAAAAAAGATTGGGATTTTTATTTTCTATGCTAGTTACTAAGACATTAAGTGGAAAGAAAAACACCATGAAACTAGCTGGAAATTTTGCTTTTTTTCCTGCTGTAGTTTCTGTTTTCATGCCTAAAGTTAAATTGTGGTTATTATATCAAATTGGATCTGGTTTCCCATTCCCATGTCTTTGTAGTGTAATTGTAGACATTAATAATCCTGCGTTCTTATGTACCAGGGCAGTTATGAGACTAATGGCTCCCTGCAAATAGTCATGTTTTTAGAGCTAATTATGGTAGTAAAGGGTCTTGTGTACTTATACGCAGCAATTTTAGTTTTATTACTAGGTCCACATTATATAACCTTTGGTTTTTAAAAATTGCTGACTTTCCCACTAGAGGTTTTATCTAAAGGAATTAAAAAATAATCTTGAGAGCCACCTGAGTCTAATAGAAGTGAGACAGTGGCCCCACCAGCTCTGTGTGGTTGATTTCTATACAGTTTAACAAGTAAGGTAGTTTTTATTTGTTTATTTGGTAAGAGATAGGGTCTCACTCTGTCACCAGCCTTGGAGGTATAGCCTGGAACTCCTGGGCTCAAGCCATTCTGCTGCCTCAGCCTTCTGTAGCTAGGACTACAAGTGTGTATCACCACAGTTACCAGCTTTTTACTTTTATTGTTTGTAGAGATGGGGGTCTCTCTGTATTGCTCAGTCTGGTCTCTCAAACTCCTAGGCTCAAGCAGTCCTCCCTCTTCGGCCTCCCACAGTGCTGGGGTCATAGATGTGAGCTGCTGTAGCCACCTGCTTTGTTTTTGATGAGGAGTAACTCTGCCACTTTGCCAGTTAAACTTGCTTGGGTGACTGATTCAGGAAACCTCAGTTCTCCACTTATCTTTTAACCCTCAGTTTTTCTTTTGAAAAAGAAGCCTATAATGATAGCCCAAAAGTCCAGATTATAGCTTATTTTATTTATGATGATTCATAGTTTCTCCTTTAGATTGTGAGTTCATGTCTGAAGGGAAAATACTGGGCTAACAATTGGCTTCTCCTGTATGTCTATTTCATGGTCTTCTCTGACATTCTACTTTCTCTAATACATGGTTTCTTTTTTTAAAATTAATTTTTAATTTCAGATTAATATGAGGATACAAACAATTAGGTTATGATGTTTGCATTTGTTAGGTAAAGTCCCTGTTGTAGTTGTATCCCTCTAACACATAGTTTCACTTTAGTCATACAGAAGTAGAGCTGGCAGTAGCTTACCAGCCATCCATCCACTCGAACAAATTCTTCCACAGCAGTGCAGCAGAAAAAGGTAAGCATATTTGTGTTGCCAAGTACAACATACACACACAGACACAAAGCCCTTCTCTCCCCTTTGTTTGCCCCCACCCTATCCTGACCAAATAACAGTCATTCTAGCAATCCTAGCTGCAGTGCCCAGTGTGGAATGCGACAGCATTGCTTGTCCAGGGCTCTGTGTAGTTGTGTACATGCAGAAGGTGATTTTATAGAGACGGGGATGAGGTTTGCTTTTAGTGGCATTGTGATTCTCTTTCTGATTTAAGTTTTCAGGCTTCTCATCTTTGTATAGGTTTGGGGAAAGAGGCTAGTAAGAAAGAATAAGGACTGCTTAGGTGCGTGGGGCAGGGGATATTATTTTAGGTTAGTGTAGTATCTCTTAGGCACAGCAAGTTCAAGTTTTGAAGGCAGAATTCAGTTTGGATCCCAAATTTTTAACATTGTTGTTGAATTTTGAAATTTGTGATTTTAGTCTTTCTTGATTTTTTTTTTTTCCTCATTGCCCTCAAAAGACTGTCTGGAATTAAATTGCATTAATTTCAAATAAATGGGACAGTGCAATATATTAGATTAATGAGCCACAATATTTTTTCTTTAAAGCAGTTCCTCTGACTGAAATGCATATTACCCCATCCATCTGTCTGTCTGTCCATCCATCTATTTTATTTGGCAATGAAGGAAGGCTGTGTATGTTCTTTTGGGTTATGGTATCAAAGAATTTGAGAGGATATTATAGTTCTTCCCTTAAGGGCAAGGAGACCATCTGAATTTGAAAGTGCTAGGGAGATTATTTGCCTTAGGCCATACAGCTGATAAATACACAAACAATTTGAACCCAAATCTCTTTTATCACTGGACATCTAAACATAGCCTACTTAATATCTTCTCAGAACTATCTCTTGTAGTAGTAGTTCCATCCGTTGACCATTGTTTTCTATTTTGTGTTTTTAAAACGGTTTCTTAAAGTTTTCTCCCACTCTTCCCTCCCTTCCTACCTCCTACCTTCTGCCTGGTAAGATCCATAGGCAGCTGTAAAGCTTGTTCCCTCAAGTAAGGGAAGAAGCTGAGGCCCAGGGGAGCAAGGTTATCTGTGGGCACCTCTAAAATAACACTGCTGTCCCTGTCCCGCCCCCAGAGGCTCTGTCTGTGTTTCTTACGGTACCTGCCCCATTTTCACTCATGTTGCAGTTACCTGCAGCTTGTTGGATTCTCTCTTGTGAACTGTAACCCTCTGGAAGGTTTATTCATCTTCACCTTCTGATCACAGTGCCTGGACTTGGTGGATGTCCAGCTGTTAGTTGTTGAACAAAACTTAGTAAGATGTTATAGAAGGTTTTTAAAGAAACATTTATTTTCTGTCAGAAAAATACCCAAACCCTACTCCCTGAAACAGTTGGCTTATTTTTGCCAACATTGGTGTCTGTATAATTAGGCCACTGCCCTTCAGAGAAAGCCTAAGGTTTTCCCTCCCTACTTGTGTGCGCACACACAGACTAGGCAGAGGATACTTCAACTTGCTATAGCCTTCTTAGAAGGAATTTGTTTGGAAGGCAGTGCGACTGTCTCATGAGTTATGTCTGTGAACCTGTTAATCTTGCTTAACAGTTATATTGACCTGTCAAATCTAAATGTTAGCCCTGTTTTAGCCAGGGGCTTAGCTATTATCCTTCTTCCTCTGTTTATAGGCAATGTGGTACAAAATCCTTGCATCTTGATATAATAGGCCATGCCCTTTGGCATCAGCCTGGAATTTGAATAACAGATTCTGTTTTTTAATGTTTGTGTAACCTTGGGAAAGTTACTTGACTTGCTTAAGCCTCAGTTTTCTCATCTATAAAGTGAGGACAATCACATTCCTTATAAAATTGTTTTGAAAAGAAAATGACATGTCAAGTGCCTGGCATGTAATAGGTACTTGGTAGGTAAATGCTTGTAACCACTCTGGAATTACACAGCAGTGAGAGATTTCTCAAGAGTAAAAGACTTAAGGAGGCCTCTAGGAAAAAACTGTGCGGAAAATCAACTTAATATTCTGATTACATGGGGGAAAAATCATTTTTCTTTCTTTGAAAGATAGCAGAGAGCTTAGTTTGTTTTGAGTCTGAAACCTCTGTTGGCCTTCATGGTATGGAAACTCCGACTCAAGGACCACTCAGTTGCAGAAAGCAGCCTCTGCGTGTGTTACAGACGCAGATGGTGGGCATGCAGGTGCCACGAATTATCAGGCACAGGGGCATAATACAAGCAGCAAAAACGTTAACTCAGTTTTCTTTTTCCTCATCAGAAAGCTATCTTATGGAAGAAGGACAGTGATGGTAGGAGCATAGTTCTGGCTAGTTGAGATCAGTGTTTGAAAGCTAAAAAACAAAAACAAACCCGTGTATTGTGATGAGTATACTCTGCATATTGAAAATACTAAGTTCTGTGAGGCCAGAAATCTAGGGAAAAGTCTGATTCAAGAAGGCCTCATCCACAGAAACACATAGGTGTTAAATTTTGATAATTTGGCTCCAGCTGAGCTCTTTAGGGGGGTACTTAGGTTGTGCCTAAAGTCACAGCTTGTGAGGTACCTGTGGGTATCTGCAAGGTGGGCCCCACGGACTCTGTGCGGGTTCACTCTTCCTGACCTGGGCTTCTAGCAACAGCGTTGTAGCCTCCACGGGCAAACCAGGTGATTTCATCGAGGTCCTCACCCTGTTAGTGGCTGAGACAGGAAAGAACATGTAGCTGAGAGCAAAAATTAAATAATTAGGCCTTGAATTGCTCATAATAGTAAGATAGTTTTGTACTTTTTAAAGGTGCTTCATCATTTGTTCTATTGTATTGTAGCAATAACAAAATAAGTGCTGGTGAATCTGTAAAATTTCTCCCATATAACTTATTGAGTGGTTTCTCCCTGTTACATGTTCAGATCTAATTCAGTTCAGGAGGTATTAGATTATCCATTGTATGCTAGCCCTTATGGGATCCTTGAGTTTTCATTCTTAATTTGTTCAGATTGAATAATAGTTGATATTCAGAGCCTGTTCAGTGACAAGTACTGTGATATAAGGCATGAAGAAAGCTGGGACACAAAAGTGCTTATTAAGGGAACTGTGAGGAAGATGAGTCAATTAGGCTTTCTCTCCTGAAGGCCAGATTGTTCTGAGTAAAGATGATTAAGTGGGGCAGGTGTCGTTATTGTACC
The DNA here is from genome assembly GCF_000181295.1 of Otolemur garnettii. Taxonomy (NCBI): domain Eukaryota; kingdom Metazoa; phylum Chordata; class Mammalia; order Primates; family Galagidae; genus Otolemur; species Otolemur garnettii. The sequence goes on from NW_003852424.1 coordinate 9,706,129, forward strand.
TAATCGTCATTAGGGCTTGATTTGGAACCACTGCTCTGGCTGTGATATAAGGCCCGTGATATAGGACCCGCCCCCTCCCAGTGCCAGACTTCCTAAGGGGGAAAGCTGCTTGTGACAGTTTGCCTGCCTCACAAGCTGGATAACAGTAGATAGATGGCCCATGTTTGCTTGCTGGCTCCCATGAGCTGAAAAAGGGCATGTCCCAGCTACTTTCAGCTCCTCAGTTTTTCTCCAGTGTGAACCTCCTTGGGCTCAACCATTGGCATTACTGGAATTAACCCCCTACCCCCGGTGGCCTTTCAGCGTGGGGTCTCATATTGTTTTCCTTGCCTGTTCTCGTTAGGTCATGACTGCTGTGAGACAGTGAAGGTGCAGCTCTGTGCTTCCAAAGAGGGCCTTCCCGTGTTCGTGGTGGCCGAAGAAGACTTCCACTTTGTCCAGGATGAAGCATATGATGCAGCTCAGTTCCTGGCAACCAGTGCTGGAAATCAGCAGGCTCTGAATTTCACCCGTTTTCTTGACCGGTCAGGACCCCCATCTGGGGACGTGAACTCCCTCGATGAGAAGGTTGCGCTAGCGTTCAGACACCTGAAGCTGCCAGCGGAGTGGAATGTGCTGGGAACAGATCAGACTTTGCATGGTGAGAATTTATTTGTCCTATAAACATACTTTGGGTTTGGGATACTTCTGTTTTCTAGTGGAGCTGCATTTCTGTGGTCTTTATATTCAAGTTTTCTTCAGTGACCGAATCTTAAAATCACTGCAGCAAAATGGCTTTGATGGCATCTCTTAGTTTTCCAATCAAACTTTTAAAACTGTTCTTACAATGAAATGACCCGAGATAGTACTCAAGCAGAAAGTGGCACATCACCTTCCTGTGGGTCTGGATTTCAGGTGTGATTTTGTTACCAAACCCAAAAAAGGGTCCAGTATAGGTCCCATCTCTTCCCATACAAGAGCCAATTAATGTGATGAGGATTGCCAAGGAAGAAATTTTAGTGCAAAAGATATTGTTTGCAAAAATGGGAAAAATGATCTCAGATCTATCTCCTGATTGACTAAAGACAAGGGCTTTTATAGTGGGCTGTGGAAGACGGGTCAGGTTGTGTGGGAATTAAAGTGATGGGTCACCAGGTGTTCCGATTCAGGAATCAGCCCCTGGTGATAGTGGTGGAGCTAGTTAAGTCAGGTTGTTAGGTTTGACTGGTAAAGTCCCAGGGAACAAAAAGTCACTTGGGCGGGGGGTCATTTTGCAAGGCTCGTTTCAATCTTTTAAGCACCAAAGTGACCATGCTTCATGAAGAGAATAGCAGAGTAACTTATTCAGTGTTTAATTATCAAAGACAAGATAAGGTTTTCAGTGTGTTTTTGGTTTCTCTGGGGACCTACTGAAGCTGGAGGAAGGAAAAGGGTGGGGAGTGGATGGAGGGAGCATGAGAATAGGATGAGCTCTGAGAAACCACATACTTTTTTTAACCAGGTAGTTTGACTCATACTGATTTTTATTTACTGCCCCTCCAGATAAGAGCTTATTGATGAAAGGACTCCACTTTCCAAAAACATTGATGTTGTAATATGTTCTCTTATTCAGACAAGGGTTGTTTCACGTAACTCATATCATGATTATATAGACATTTTCAAGTGAAATATAACATATACTTGGGGCCTGTTAAATAATACCTTGTTTTCCTCCTGAGCTCAAATCCAATAGAAAGATTTAGGACTCCTGCAGATAGAGATAAAATGTTTGCTTTATTATTGATGAAATCGAGATTTGAAGAATAATATTCGAGATTCTACCATAGGGTCTGCTTGTACTTTCTGTGTCGTCATCGAAGGAGCTGGACAATTGTATGACTGCCCTTGAGAGTCCACCCAGCTCTGATTACTGTTTATGTAGGGTGGGGAGACCAGAAGTCACTCTCTGCAATTGAACAGATCCTGAGGAGAAATCCCCAGAGGGGACGTGCAGTTCCTACCCTCTGATTCAGCAGAAGAGTTTATTCTTCCTTCCATGGAAGAGTGGTGAAGAGGTATTTGCCAGCTTCGACTCTTTTAAATCCATTGCATTTCACAGTTAAGCCAGTGATCAGGCATCAGAATACTGTCCGATACTATCAAATACTACCATGGTGGTCCTCTCCAGGTAAAATCTGAAATAAATGTGAACTGTAAACTTAAGGAAGGAAGCATTTGTCCTTTTGTCTTTTTCTTATTAACAATGTCCAGAAAAGGAAAACAGGATTAATATAGTGTCCAAGAAACTTCTGCATTGCTAATAGAAATCAGAATATTATAGAGTCTGAGAACTTAAGGATGGGCCCTAATACCTCTAGCTCCTTCCATTTCTGTTTCAGCATAGGTGGGAATGATTATTCTGGTTGCCTTTTGCAAATCAACATCAAGATAGAACTGTTCTAGTTATTTGTGGGCCTTATGGTATTTTTATGGTTTCATGTTGCCATCTTAAAGAAGGCCTAGGAGTTGGATAGTTGTTACCATAACTAAAAAGAACTGTTAAAAAAAAAAAAAAGCGAGGGTCTATAACTCCAGGCATCTTGCTTCCCCTCTCCAGGTCTTAGCTTCCTTGTTTTAATAGGAGAAAACTAGCCAGTTTTAATATTTTTGTGTACTTTCCATGTACTCCTTAAGTTTCTGTAATACAACATTGCTTATGCAGTGCTAACAAAAGCTAAACCAAATTTGAGCACTTAAGGAAATAGAAATTAAACCACATTGAGATACCATTACACGTTTATTAGAATGGATAAGATTAAAAATACTAAGTGCAAGCAAGCATGGAGGACATCTCATGATACTTGCAGGAATGCAAAACACCATAGATACTCTGGAAAACTTTTGTTACAGAGTTTAAACATATACTTACCATATGACCCAGTAATCCCACTTCTGAGTATTTATCCTAGAGAAATGAAAATGTCACTAAAAAGTCTGTGCATAAATGTGACTATAGTAGCATTGTTTATAATCACCAAAAAACTGGAAATAACCCAGATCTCTCTCACTGAGTGAATATGTAAACAAACTGACACATCCATGCAGTAGAATATGACTCGGCAATTAAAAAATATTGACAGGTGCACAACCTGGATGCATTTTTAGATGCATTGTGCTTTGTTAAAGAAGTCAGTTTACAAAGGCTTTATATCATGTGGCTCCATTTATGTGATATTCTGGAAAGGCAAAATTACAGAAACAGATTAACAGTTGGCAAGGACTGGGAGTAGAGGAAAAGTCTTGACTACAAAGGGGTATTAGGAGGGAAGTCTTTGGGGTGTTGGAGTTGTTTGTATCTTGTTAGTGATGGTAGCTGTGCACGTGTTAAAACTCATACTACTGTACATCCCCAGGAAGTGAATGTAACGGTATAAACTTTTAAAATAAATGTTGGTTTAAACTTCTTGAGGTAAAATGCACACAGTGGACATGATAGAACTTTTTAAGTCATCATCTGGGATCGGAAGTCTGATTTTTAGTGTTCAGTTCACATTGTGACGTTTAAGTTGTTCTGTTATGAATGAGAATCTAGGAACACTAGATGTAGTAAGGGTGTCTGTTAACGAATTTATCATGCTTGCCATGGAATTTAATGGGATGAATATAATGGAATAGTCTCTTCACATCAATGAGTTGCACATCAAATAGTTTTTTAAAGGTATTTAAATGAAAAGGGTAAAATGTAAGCCTATTGCCTGGGTTAATACAGGTAAATAGGGCCCTGTGTTAATAGGGCTACTTGCATTAGAAAGCTAGGATGTTCTAGCACAAAAGAGTCATGTAAGATTTATGGGTAATCTACTATTTAATTGTTTAGACACAAAGCTTTTTAACTTATTTCAGGTCAATGCCTCCTTTCAAAGTTAGATTTCTCCTCAGGAAAGAAATGTTTATATATGTCTACCTGGAAATATTAACATATATTAAATTTCATAGTCTCCAAACTTCAGGCGCCAACATGGAGTTAAGAACTCTCAGTTTAGATTTGCTGTTGTTAAATGTAAAAGCATAGACATTAGAGCCAGACTATTTATATTGTGGACTCATTGCAAAGGTTTGTGCAAAGTACTTAATCTTTCTATTACTGAAGTTTTTCATCTGTAAAGTGTAGTCTGTCTGATAATGTGATAGTTTGCAAGCTGTTTGTTTTGAATGCACCATGACCAATATCCAGAAACTTTTTGGAGACACACAATATTGGTGAGCTGTAACAAGGAAAGAGAACATGTTCTTCTGGAGCAGTGTTTTTCATCCTTTTTTATCTCCTGGCAGGCTTGAAGCACACTTAAATTATGTTGATTTAAAAAGAGTAAAAAAAAGAATATACTTACTATGCTTTGAACTTCTTTCAAAAATGATTTAATCTTTAAAATTTTTTGCAACACACGTAGGATCCTCTGATGGCACACCACTGTGCCACGGCGCACGGGTTGAAAATCACAGCTCGAGAGGCTAAAACAGGACAGCACTCCAGGGCTCTTCAAAGCAGCACAAACTTTCTTCCTTTTGCTTTTTACTTTTCACTTTTCACTAAAGCAATCCTCCCTTTAAACATGAACAAGAGTGAGTCTGTCCATTTTAGCTCTACCCGGCGTTCTCTAATCCCTACTCACATAGAGAAGTCTCTACCCTGTCCCTTTCTTGCCACGCTTCTGCCTTCCGGCTCCCTCTGGATGGAGGAGCATGGTAAGGAGCGTGTTTTCCAGTCTCACTTAGTGGTCTTTACTGTCTTGGTGCTTAGTGAGAATGGTGAGTGGGGATGGCTTTTCCCCGGGAAACCCTGGAAGAGCGGTAGTCAGCGTAGCTCTCAGGAACCTGACAGTGGGCCCGCCGAAGGCCTGCTCTGGAGGAAGCAGGGAGAAACGAACCAGGGAAGGCGCCGCATTGTCTAAGAGAAACTTGGGTGGAGAGGAGGATCATAGGTGCAGGGAAGACTGTGACGAGAACAGCCCCTGCGTTCCCTGAATAATGTGCACCTCATGTCGGTTAGCGGAGTCGCAGCCACAGTCATTTGGAGACTTAGTTCCCACACCCCTTTCAGAATGTTTGATAGCTTTCTGTGGAAATTTCTCCTTAGCTACACTAGTATTTGTGTATTTTTCCAGCCATCATCACTGCTTAAAAAAGAAAATAATAAAATATAAAAAGACTGCTAATGGAAGTTTTTTGCAGAAGATTAATGTCTGTTGACTCCAAGACAGGCAGTACCTAGTAGGGGCAGAACTTAAAAGACACAAAAAAGTTTTTGTTGCTTTTCAAACCTTGGTTTTGTCACAAAGTTACAAGCTCATTTTCCCAGAAGCCTGTTTTCTCACATTGGCCTGTTTTGCTTCCTTCCTGGTGCAGTGTAAGTCTTGCATGGTGTGAGACTTGAGGTTTATTTCAGAGGCAGTCCGGAATGCAAGAAGGAATGGTGATTTTGGAATCCTCTTAGATTCAAGAGCACTGTGAGCAGGGCTTGCTGGGTGAATTGATAGAGTGAGAAAGTAGTTCTTGATTATTGTTCCATTTGTAGAACTTAAGAGCATTCTCTTTAGTCAGAGACTCCAACAGCTTGAAAAAGACGCAGCCCTCTAGCAAGCTCATCGTGGTCGGATGCCCACTAAGCACACCAACTTCTTTGCAGAGCTGAGGGAATGTGTGTGGGAGGCATAGAAGCAGGTAGCGAGTGGGACGTAAGACGTGTTCTACCTGTCTTCTCTGTGGGGAGAGGTTAGGCCTGCAGAGATCTTTCCAGTTAAGTATAGTTAACAGAAAAATCAACAAAACGGGGCCTGTGAAATAACATTACATCCTAAAGAAAAGGGGAAATTGCTTATTCAGTTGGAACGTCCTGGGTATGATTTTAAGAAACCAAGCAGATATCTACAAATTTTCCATCTCTTTGATAGAAGTCAGATCTGTTGGGAAATCAGAGAAAGAAGTGAGGAGAAGAATAGGCTTAATTAGCATATCAGTCAATGTTCACGTGGAAAGGCAGACCCACTAGGAGAAATAAGTGTTAAGAATTGTTATAGGGAATGGTTTATTCAGTGATGGGGGCTAGCTAAGCAAGCCCAAAATTCACAGGGCAGAAAGGGGAGAGAGGGTCATTGGCAAGGTTAGCCTGTCAGTTTGGGCCAAAGCTGTAGTCCTCAGCCAGGAAGGTGAGGTCCCAAGAGGATGGAACTCCAGGCACAGGTCGAGCTTTCCTCTACATGTGTAATTTTCCTTCCCTCCCTTACTCCCTCTAAGGTCCACTTTTAAAGGCCTACATAGATTATCCAGGATAACTTCCCTTATGAGATCAACTGATTAGGGGATTTAATCACATCTGCAAAGAACTCATGAAGGCAACAATGGAAGAGGAATTGGTGCAAATAATGCAAGGATTTCCAGATTCTTAAAGCTTAATTAAATTCACACTGGGGCAAAGGACCCATTTGACATTGTAGTTGAGGCAGCTAATGATCTAAAAAAGCAAATTCGCATAACTCTTAGAATGCAGAGGGAGATGTCAGAATCAGGAGAGGAAACACTTGATAGAAGAGAACAGACCCTAAACTATTAGTGCTGTGCAATTTAAACTGAGACCAAAGGAATAAAAGCAAGAATGGAAGATAGGTTGGGTAAGCTCTCAAAATAACATTTGTTTCTCCCTTTGGACCTTGGCCTCTTCTATAAACCTAATTGACATGACCTCTATGTGGATCAAATGGAAGTGGTGAGAGGTGAACAGGAAAATGTCTAAAAGTAGAGTGTATGCATGTCGAGGACCCCTGCCCCTGCGCAGCAATAAAAAGAAATTGCACTACTGATACATGCAGCACTGTGGGTGGCTCTCAGACATCACGCTGAACGGAAGATGTCTTGCCCGAGTGTATGAATTGTGTAATTTCATTTATTTGAAGTTCTATAATAGGCAAAATCTATGATGAAAAGTTCAGAATATGTACACCATGGAATACTATGCAGCCATAAAGAAAGATGGAGACTTTACGTCCTTCATGTTCACATGGATGGGGCTGGAAAATGTTCTTCTGAGCAAAGTATCACAAGAATGGAAGAAAAAGTATCCAGTGTACACACCCCTGTTATGAAACTAATTTATACCTTTTATATGAAAGTTATAACCTAATAACAGCCTAAGAATACCGGGAGAGGGGAGGGAGAAGGGAGGGGGGAATGGGTGGAGGGAGGGGGATTGGAGGGATCACTTCTGAGGTTTATCTTACAAGGGTACAAGTGAATCTTTCTAAGAGTAGAATGTGAACGTTTTAAAATAATTAAGAAAATGACATGAAGGCTATGTTAACCAGTTTGATGGAAGTGTTTCGGATTGTGTGTGAAAACCCCACACTGTACCCCAGAAGTGCCTTAATGTATATAGTTACCATTCAATTAAAAAGGAAGAAAAAAGTTCAGAATAAGTGATTAACTCTAGGGATAGCAAGGAGGGGATTAACTGGGAAGGGGCACAAAGATGTTTTTTGGATGTTGGTAATGTTCTTCATGTTGATAGACGTTTGGGTTACATGGGTATGTGCATTTGTCAAAATTTACAAAGTCACGTTCTGTACATTTGTATTGCACTATATATACACTACCTAAAATTATAACCATATGTTGAACTCTGGTTAATGAGATGCATGCTGAACTATTTGAGGGGGTGAAATGTCTTCAGCTTATTTTGAAATGGGTGAATAAAGGGAAGGATAGTTGGCTAGATACGTGATAAAGCAAATATAGAAAAACATTAATTACAGGATGTAGGCTGGTAAGTATTGGTTAGTTGTGTAATTCTTTCAAGTTATGTGTACTTTTGAAACAGGTAATAAAATGTTGGGGACACAGAAAGGTGCTTTTTAAACCACATTAGCTTGCTCAAGTGATTTTTTTCTTTTCTTTTCAAAAAGAGTGCAATCATGGAAAGAGTATCTTTTTAGACTCCTGACAGCATAGCTTTAAAATCATGATTCTGGCTGTGGGCAAGTTATTAATTCTATGGACTTGTCTTCATTTACAGAATGAGGATAATGAGACTGTACCCTGGCAGTTCACTTGTCAACCTGTGGATCGTGATTCCCTTCCCCCCATTTTTTTTAGAGACAGAGTCTCATTTTATTGCCTTAGGTAGAGTGCCATGGCATCATTGCTCACAGCAACCTCCAACTCCTGGGCTTAGGCAATTCTCATGCCTCAGCCTCCGGAGTAGCTGGGACCACAGGTACCTGGCTATTTTGTTGTTACTGTTATTGCAGTTTGGTCGGGACCGGGTTTGAACCCGCTATCCTTGGTATAGGGGGCTGACACCCTACCTACTGAGCCACAGGCACTACCTGCAACCTCTTTTTAACAATGATAATACATTGTAGCATTAGAAAGGTTGAGAACCACTGCCATACAGGGTTATTATGAAGATAGAATCTAAAAAGCTGGGGTAAACTATGGTGCTTAGTAGGTCCTCACTATGTATTTTCTTATCTGTTGTCTGCAGAATGGGCCTACCTCACATCAGATGTAGTGCCTGCTGCTATGACTTTATACTGAGATTGGGGGAGGGGAGAGTACAGGAGTGGGGCCAGCTTCTGAACAGGTGCATGGCCTTGATCCTTGAACCTTTTGCTCATATACTGAGCTGACTCAGCAAATGAAGGGCTAGAAAGGGGTGGAAGGTAAAGAGACAGCTGCTTTAAGGAAGTGTCACCTGCAATGTCAGAATTAACCAGGCTCTAGAAGAATAAACACTTCCTGTTGAGTGCCTCATTGGCTCTTTGGTTTTTAATAAGGATATCAGAACAATTCTAAGACACATTAGCTGGTGATATTTGATCTTTTTGTCTTTTTTTTTTTTTTGAGACAGGATCTTGCTCTTGTTACCTGGGTTAGAGTGCAGTGGCATGATTGTAGTTCACTGTGTAGCCTCAAACTCCTGAGCTCAAGCCATCCTCTTGTCTTAACCTCCCCGGTGCTGAGACTATAGGTGTGCATCACCACATCTGGCTTATTTTTTCTGTTTTTAGTAGAGATGGAGGTATCATCCTTGGTCAGGCTGGTCTCAAATTCCTGAGCTCAGGTGATCTCCCACTCCCCACTCCCAGAGTACTAGGATTATAGATGGGACTCACTGTGCCCAGTCCTTTTTGTCCTTTTCTTTGGTCTTGCTACCTGCTCAGAGGTGTTATTAAAATTTGTACCGGCACATGTTATTGTTTCTTCTGGGACAGCGATTTCTTTCCAGCCACATGCCTTTGCTTGAACACCCTATAAATCCTGAATTGGTCAGTGTGTAGGGTTCTTTAGGGAAAATATACAGTGTGAAAGACAGGCTGTGCTTCTAAAGAAATTTACCTTGGGAATACGGATGCTACATGAATACACAAGTGACATTAGGAAACAGTGCAGTTCATCATAAAAATCACAGCTTCAAAGATGCATTTATTCCTATTGTGAAATTCACATATAGAAGTATCAAAGGACTTCAGGGTAAAGAGAAAAACAGTGTGGCCCAAGAAATCCTGAGAGTACTTAGTGAAGAAGTTGAGGCCCATGGGATCCCATGAAGAATGAGAGACACTAGCTAAGCTGAGAGGAGGAATGACAACCCCCAGGTGCCTGGAGTTGATGTGTGCAGCCTTGTGTGTGTATGTACCGCCCTGCAGTAGCCTCAGCTCCTGCCATCACAGGTGGCTAAGGAAGAGATGGAGCCGTGCTAGTGAACCTTCCATGTGATCTGAAGCCCAAGAAGATTGGGAGGCGGCAGGGAAAGAGCTTCCCAGGTGCTGCTGTGGCCGCTCAGTATGCACACACATCACCCACCTCACATCACCCACCTCTCCTGCGTTACAGTGGCTCTGAGTGAGCGATGGGATCTTACTCTGGGGATGAAGAAAGTGAGTGAGGTTCAGAGAGTGAATGAATCATGCCTGGTGACAAATGGTAAATGCCAGGTTTGAACCCAGAGCCCTTCCTCATTCCTTCACTTTGAGCATGACTCACTATACCAAGAAGAAACCCCCACTTCAAGTGAAATAAGCCCAAGCACATGGTTTCCTTTCTGAAGTTATTAATGCATTATCGTAGAGTTAGTCTTATTATGCCTGAAGATGCATTTCTTTCTCTCATTAAACAACTGAAAAAGCTGGTGGTGCCAGCAATTCCATTTGCCCTTATTGTAGGGAAATAAAAAGACCTGTGTACTTAACAAGCAAAACCTGTTTTTATGTTGTGCCAACTCCTGTCTGGGCGTTCTTTTAAAAAGTAATTATACTCTTTATGATACTCCCATTTAAGTCCTTACAGCTATTTCCCTTGGGTCCCCATGTTGTGGGGTTGCATTCTCTTCTATTTTTTTCTTTAAAGGAAAAAAAAAGGTGTGTACAAGTCACCCTTATACATCCGCCTGTGAAGTTGGTTGAACAAATACTGTATGTTGTCACAGTGTAGGAATGGCTTGATTCTTTTGTGGTATTATCTTCTAATGAAGATTTTGCTTTCTCTGCTTTTTTGTAGCTTTGTTCTGTCTTTATTTGAGGGCTGATTCTGTGATAAAGCAGTTCACAGTGTTCATTGTCTCTTAAGTTCAGGATCTTAGCACTTGGAGGCAATGGCGGTTCTGTTTGCTTTGTGTTTATATACTCTCAGTCACTCACATTCAATTTCCACCCCATTTACAGATGCTGGCCCTCGGGAGACGTTAATGCATTTTGCTGTGAGGCTGGGACTGCTGAGGTTGACGTGGTTCCTGTTGCAGAAGCCAGGTGGCCGTGGAGCCCTCAGCATCCACAACCAGGAAGGGGAGACGCCTGTGAGCTTGGCCTTGGAGCGAGGTTATCATAAGCTGCACCAGCTTCTGACCGAGTGAGTGCTCTTGCTTCCCGATCTCCTCCCTCCCCACAGCCCCACCCCACTTCACAGTAGTACTGCCCTCTCTGCATCTTACTGTGAGTTTGCCAAGAATTGAAACCTCTACTCAGTACCTTGCCTTCTTCTGGAGCTTGGTGAGCTGCTTCTGCTTACAACTTCTTTGTCGGAGAGACAAATGTGAGTCATGCTGTTGTTTTCTGTCTCCTCTGCCTCCCTGTGCCTTCTCTGCTTCTTAGCTCTTATATTTTACTGAAAACCCAGAATGAGTCTTGCCTGTGGGGGTAGCAGGGTATATACCAGTGTATAGTGTTTGTCATAGTTTAGTGCAGAGGAAACAGTTTTTCTATGCTCTTTTTTTTCCTGGTGTGTCTCTAAGACTTGAAAGAGTTAATTAGAACCATTACTTTCATATTATAATTATATACAGAAATATGGCAGACAATTAAATTTTGGTTTGAATGTAATTTCTGTGAATAAAATTTGAAAGCAGTGGTTTCTTCATATGAATAGTAATAAAGAGCAACTGTGAGTTGTCCTGGAAATGTGCTGTAGGAAATCCTGTCTGTCGTTGGGTTCAGTTGTTACAAGTTCTTACTCTTTAAAGAGTCCTTTGGAGGAAGGTTGTTAGTCAAAACACATTTTTTTTTTTTGTATAAATAAATGTATTAGAGCAGCCAATGTTTTTAATTGAAGCATTTATAAAAGTTAGAAGTTTTAAGAATGGTTTCTCTTGTTTAATTTTTTTTATTGGTTTTATGGTTATTACCTTTTCTGTCACATTATCTGAACAAGAATGAATGCCATTGAATTGACATTGTTTTTTTGGAGACAGAGTGTCACTCTTTTGTCCCAGGCTAGAGTGCTCTGGTGTCATAGCTCACAGCAATCTCTTTGGACTCAAGCCACCCTCTTGCCTCGGCCTCCTGAGTAGCTGGGACTGCAGGTGCCTGCCACAGTGCCTGGCTAATTTTTTCTTCTTCTATTTTTTAAATAGAGATGGGGTCTCACTGTTGCCCAGGCTGTTCTCCAGCTCTTGAGCACAGGCAGTCCACCCCCCTCTGCTTCCCAGAGTGGTGGGATTATAGGCGTGAGCCACTGTGCCCAACCTGGATCTGTGCTCTTCAGAGTTGAGGGAACCTTACAAATTGAGTTGGTATTCCCAAATTCTTTGTTGTTTTGCTTATGCCAGATTTAATTTAGTTGCATTTTATATTTCACCGTGTATATGCAGGGTAGTCTGGAAGGATCAAGAAGAGATCTCAGAATGTAATGCTGCTTGCAGTTTCAGAAACAGTTTTTTCTTGCTTCACTTGCCTGTCCCCATCAGGTCAGACAGAAGGTTCATGCAGAAAGCTTTCTGATGAGAGCTCCAGATATAATGGTGGCAGGAGGGGCACCTTCATCTCAAATGAGCTTTCGATACCTGAGCTCTCCTGTGACAGTATTCCACATATGTTCCATCTGGCCAGCAATTGGATTCATTCTGCTGTTTGCCTCAGGAAGAGAAGCCACATCTGAGAAGTTGAAAGAATTATCTTAGTATAGCTCTTGTGAAGTTTAATTGCATTTCTTCTGAATTTGATTTCATAGCTCAGTTTTTGCTGGGAAGCAGAATTGGTTAACGATTGCCATCCAAATGGGGAAAGAAAGTGACTATAACAGCTTCATTATATGCTTGGAGGGGTGTCACAAGACTTATTACAGCACAGCTACAAGGAAAACTGGTTCTTGGAGAAGATTTCTTTTTATTTTTCTTGCTTTAAAGTACTACCTCTCCTGCATGTGGGAGAGTTACTCATCTCCTTGGGAAGGGAGACTGGTTACAGGAAAACTGACTTGAGAAACCTCCCAATAGAGGACTCTGCTGGGAGAATATGATCTTGCTGCAGACCTGGCCCTTAACTTGAATTCTTCTGGGCTGTTCTGTTGTAAAGCCCAGAAGAGGTGCTGAGTCATAGTTAGCAATTAAAGAATAGTAAGAAGGTGATCTTACTAAATCCCTCAGTCTTAAGCTGTGATGCTAGCAAATTTTACTAGAATTTCAACTGTTATAGATTCAGGAAAGATCATTGGGTGGTTTTTGTTTTCTCTCAGTAAGATACACATAACATAAAACTTAACTATTTTAACTATTTTTAGGTATACAATTAAGTGCAAGTGTACTGTGAATGTATATAAATGTAACTGAATGTGCTTACGTGGCGTTAAGTACATTTGCAGTGTTACATAATCCTCAGCACTGTTCATTACCAGAACTTTTTCATCACTGCGGACAGTAACTCTGTACCCATAAGTACTAACTTCCCATTCACTCCTTTTCCCACAGCCCCTGGTAACTTCTGTTCTACTTTCTGCCTCTAAGAATTTGCCTATTGTAGGAACTGTATGTATATGTGTGTAAGTGGAGCCATGCCGTATTCTTCTGTCTGTCTGCTTTCACATAGCATTATGTCCTCAGGGTCCATCCATGTTGTAGCATGTGTCAGAATAATGTGTGTTTCAAAATTAGTAAAAGAGTATATTTTAAACATTCTTACCACAAATTAAGTAGGTGAGGTGATAGAAATGTTACTGTTTTTCAGGGTGTGTGTGTATATATGTATCAAAACTTAACATTTTACCCATAACTGTATGTAGTTATTATTTGCCAATTAAAAATTGCATGTAGCCAAAATGTGGAAACAACCTAAGTGCCCTTTATCAGATAAATGATTAAACAAAATGTGGCATATGTATACAGGGTGCCCATAAAGTTCAAAGAGTTGGCTGTCTTAAATTGCACACAAAATGGAATATTATTCAGCCTTAAAAAGGAAAGATCATCTTTAACAAATGAAACAGATCCAGAGAGGCATCGTGATTTGATTAGGACAACAAGGTAGCAAGGCCAGAGAGAGAAGCCAACTCTCATAGGAGATTGTCCAAGAGCTTCTTCCACTCCAGCAATTCTTTTTTATTTTTTTAAATTTTTTTGAGGCAGAGTCTCAAGCTGTCACCCTGGGTAGAGTGCTATCGTGTCATAGCTCACAGCAACCTCCAACTCGGGCTCAAGCTATCCTCTTGTCTCAGTTTTTCTATTTTTAGTAGAGACAGGGTCTTGCTTTTGCTCAGGCTTGTCTTGAACTCTGAGCTCAAGGAATCCACCTGCATCAGCCTCCCAGAGTGCTAGGAACTACAGGTGGGAGCCACCACAGCTGGCCACTCCTGCGATTCTTAACAAGGGGCCCTAGAAGAAATGTCCTGAGGTCTACATTTGTTGAAATTAGAGGTCAGAGTTTGTGCACATGTGAATCTGAGTAAAGATTTTGCTTTGTGAAATGCACAGAGGGTTTTTGTAGAAAGGTAAGAACTGTCACATTATGCGATGCTGTCTTTTTAGTAGTTTACTAAAATCTTTAGACTTTGGGTGTGTCTTACCTCATCTCCTTTATTTTTTGTTAATTTTTCCCCAAATAGGCTTGTCCCTTTCATTGATTGACTCTTTTCAGTTAGTGTGAGATTGAAGTATGATTATGTGTAGTTTATGCTTTTTAAATAAGTAATTGCATTCTGCTCTTCATTGAAAACTTTAACAGCTCTGCCAAAATACATTTCTTGTTTTAATTTCTTGCTGCTTTATCTTGTTCTTTCGTTTCGATTTTGATTGTGGTGTGGGGGAGTTAGGGGCATTGTGCTCATTAGGGCCCAAGTTCTTTTTGTGTTTCTGTGTTCGAGACTTATTCTGATAAACTGAGTCTCCCTTCTATGTGAAAATTAGGATTTGCCCTTCTTGAAGATAGAAGGATTCTGTGAGAACTATTTATTTAGAGAACTCTTCAAATTTATATTAAATTCCATCAAGTAGTAACAACTATTGAGGACATTTTTGATAGTTTCCCTTTTTTGTAACCCATGATTATAACTTTCACTTAGTTCAGTGACAGGGAAGTGAGGGATTTATGGCTTCTTGCTCTCTTGCTTTAGCTTATAATTTGATCTTACATCATAAATGTGGATACATTTGTGATTTGAAAATTGACCTTGAATAAAAGGTTATCAGTTTTGCCTAAGAAGTCTTAGTCTTAGAAGTGTACCCAGAACACCTAAGCTACTACAGCTTTAGTTTGACCAGCAGTTCTCAACCTGTGGGTCGCGACCCCTTTGGGATTGAATGACCCTTTCACAGGGGTCGCCTAAATACATCCTGCATATCAGATATTTACATTATGATTCATAACAGCAAAATTACAGTTGTGAAGTAGCAACGAAAATAATTCTATGGTTGGGGGTCACCACAACATGAGGAATTGTCTTAAAGGGTCACGGCCTTAGGAAGGTTGAGAACCACTGAGTTAGACAGTCATCTCCCCCAATTTGAAGGCCTCGCCCATCATTACCTAAGTAGTCAGTGAAGGAGAGAGTAGGGACAGAACACAGTTTGCAAGCTGTTCGTTTAGTTCAAGCTAGGAAGTGACAATATCAGATGAGTATGGTGTTGTAATCATCTGCAAAGAGAATATTTGTGCTGGATGCTGTCAAATCTGGCCTATATCTCTCTCACACATCACAAAGAAGAAATCTTGGGACCTGGGTCACTCTTGGGAGTGGGGCAGAGCTTCAGAGTAAGAGGCATCTCCAGGTAGTAGGGACTAAGCTTGCACCTTCCAAGTCAAAACTAGGCTTGCATTTGGCTCTGCCATGTTTAGCTCTGTTATGTTGTACACATTAACTTCCCTTCCTAAACCTTGATTTATTCTTCTGATAAATTAAAAGGATAGCAATATCTGCTTCCTGGAACAATGATCAAGTCTTTGTATATGCAGTGTGAGAAATCAGGGTATGTCATATAGATTGTTTATTCTATGGAGCAAATAAAGGTGCTATGAATATTTCAGCTTGAAGAGATACACCATAATATGATGGAATTGCTTAGGGATGAAGATCTTAAAATCTAAGATTCCCTGCTTAGTTGTGTGACTTAGAAAAAATTACTTATCCGCTCCTGAGTCTCATGTTTCTTGTCTGTAATGGATAATTCCTGTTCTGCTACAAGGCTGTTGTAACCAAATGAGATTTATGCAAATACTTTGTTAAACTCTAAGGTGCTTTATTTCAGAGTTTTTAATAATTATATAGTAATAACTTCAGTGAAATTAAATTTCACTGAGCAGTGAAGCTCAAGTTCTAATCAATTGGTTTACCAAGTATCTTTTTTTGTAGAATTTATTATAGTTTTCTGAATTAAAGTTAGTAGAGAGATGGGAATAACTGTGGTTAGACCAGCTAGGTTTGAATCCAGGGCCTACCTCTGTGAAGCTGTATAACCTTGGATAATTCACGTAACCTCTCCAAACCTCAGTGCCTTTTTTATAACATGGGATGAATTAAAGGAGTATCTTTAATGGATTGATCTGAGAAAAAAATGAAAGAATTTGTGTAGAGAGCTTAACTCAGTGGCTGACAAAAATGTGTCTTTATTAGTTTTTCATACATTAAGGAAATTTCACCAAAATCTTGAAGTAGTTTTTAGGCATCATTTGGATGTCCCTGCTTGATAAGAAGTTTGAAATTATTTCCTAGAAAAATATATACTACTCAAATAAAATTATTAATAGTTTGGCTCTCTGATACATGTTGTAATGTTGATACCTATAAGTTATTGAAACAAGGAATTCTTGCTGATAAAGAATTATTTACTGTGCCTTACAGGAAGAATATTTCTTTTAAGAATTTCAACTCTGGGGTGGTGCCTGTGGCTCAGTGAGTAGGGTGCAAGCCCCATATACTGAGGGTGGCGGGTTCAAACCTGGCCACGGTCAAACTGCAACAACAACAAAAAAAAAGCCAGGCATTGTGGCCAGCGCCTGTAGTCCCAGCTTCTTAGGAGGCTGAGGCAAGAGAATCACCTAAGCCCAGGAGCTGGAGGTTGCTGTGATCTGTGACACCACGGCACTCTACTGAGAGCGACAAAGTAAGACTCTGTCTCTAAAAAAAAAAAGAATTTCAACTCTGGAGTATTAAATACAAGTCCTGAAATGTTTCATTTGCCCTGAGGGCCAGCTAAAAATTTTCAGTGTCAGTTCAACAAATCGTGTATTGGATGCCTCCACTGTAGTAGAAACCGGGTTGGTATATTCCAGATATTCCATTTCACTGTTATGACAACCTTTGGAGATGGACATCCACTTTACAGATGACATATTGAATCTTAGAGAGTTAAAATAACTAACCCAAAGTTGTATAAAAGTGGTATAGCAACTATTTCACAGACACGTGGAATTCTGCGGCCTATATTCTTCCTTTTACAAGAATTTGATGAAAAAAGAGACTCAGATGCTGCTGGGATTCAGGATGAAATAGTATTCAAATATGAAAGGATTGTGTGCTGTTTAGTCCTAGCCTTTGTCTTTCCCGAGGAAAACAAGGTCCTCACTATAATAACTTTACATTTATATTATCCATCATGTGGTTTTTAAACGTGGTTGGTTACACTGAAGCTATCGTTTTACATTTTGATTTTCACAACATTGTAAGTAGTGTAGATACTATAATCCTTATTGCGTAAATTAGGAAACCGAAGCCAGAGAGGTGAACTGACTTGTCCAAGGCCACAAGGCTACACAAAACAGAACCGGGCTCAGGCCCAAAGCCCAGTGATCTGTCCAGGTTGAGATGACACATATGAATGAGTGCACAGAACACAGACCTTGCCAGGCAGGCACTGGGTGTGGGTTGTGATGTTTTGCTGTAGGCGGCATTGGCCCCTCTCTGAGGGTTCGTGCCTGTAAGGTCTCAAGTCCTTTGAAGACACGTGCCTGTGAACCTTGTTCAGGGTGAGGCAGCAGAGTACTCCAGCATGCACATTTCACAATGGAGTCAATCACCATTGAGCAAGATGTTCTCTCAGCACAGCAATTGCCTTTTTAGGGTCCTCTTCCTGACAGGTGCATCCTCAGTAGTGCAAAACAAGTTCCGAGCCTTTTCCTTTGCTTAAAACAAACATACAAACCTACCTTCACTATAATAGCCAGGACTCAGGATTTAGGGAGACCTGACATTTTTCTGGCCTGAGTTTCATTTATCAGCTCATCCATTCATCTGTCTGTCTGATCATCTTTGTCTGGGCCTTTCAGTTGTGAAGATGAGGTGTCAGGACTGACTGGAAACTAGAGGAGAGGAGGGCGCTAACATTCCCATAATGCTGAGTCCCTGCTTTGTGCTGTGCCCAGCACCACTCCCGTACTCTCCCCGTGCTCTCACTCAACCCTCTCAGCAAACTCCCAGGGCACTGATTTCCACCTGGTGTGCCCTAAGAGGATCTTCAGGGTGATGTGAAAATTTTAAAAGATTATTAATGAAATTATTTTTCAAAGAAGTTCAAAGTACAGTAAGTATATATTTTTTTATTTATTTTTTTTTTCTTTGCAGTTTTTTGGCCGGGCTTGAACCCATCACCTCTAGTATATGGGGCTGGCACCCTACTCCTTGAGTCACAGGCGCCCCCTCTTTTTTTTTTTTTTTTAAATCAACATGATTTAAGTGTGCCACTGAAGTTTAACTAAAACACTGCTCTAAGGTATAGCTAGTGCGGTTAGTATTCTCCTGCCCATGAAAAGCAGACCCAGAGAGGCTAAATAGCCTGCCCAAGGGCACAATAAGTCACCTTTACTCACAGCCTCTCTCTAGGTTGTTTTCAGACTTACTGGTATAATTTTGTCAGGAGGTGTGTTTGATAGCATTGTCAGGATTTTAACCAAAGATGCTGTTTCAAAAAATAAATAAAACAAAATTAAAAAAATTCTTTCTAAGGTTATCTAGCCAGTGCACTCTGTCTTAATGTTCATATTAACTCAAAAAGTATTTCTTGGTCCATTTGAAAACTCTTGCTTGTTTTTGCACATGACATTAAGTTTTTATGTTTACTAATTGTAGCATTTTTACTCTTATATATTTTACGCTTTCACCGGCCAATAGAATTTCTTCATAAAAAGCACATAGGAGATTTGTATTTTAAATTGTAGGAGAATACTACTTACTTTAATAGTATTTCATGAATTGATAGTGCTGCTTCACTGATAATGCTAGTACCCTCTCCTTTCACTCAGTCCTTGATCGCATAAATGTTAAATATGCATCCAACTGCTTGGCCTTAAAAACGACACAGCTGAATTTGGGTGCATCTCTGTTAATTGAGCATCTGTAGGCCTCAATTTCTTCATCTGTAAAATGGGAAAAATAATATATACTTCATTAATCTGGTTAAATAAGAACATGCTTATAAAGGTCTTATAGACTTAAGCTATTCCTTATTTGGAGAACTATGAAGGAAGATTCGTTGGCAGTATTTCAGTTTTGTGTGACTGACGTCTCGCTTCACTACCATCCAGTTTCCCAGTCAGCCTCACCCCACAGTTGTAACACTCTCCTGAAACAGCTTGCTCAGTCTCTCTGCTTGCTTTTTGGATTTTTTCAGGTAAATAGTGGTAGGTGATAATAGGGGTAGCTGCCTTATACTTAGCCTTCAAACAATTTCCCTGTGCTTTTTAAGTCATAGTCAGAAACTGCTATCATTTTTTTGTTCACAAATCACACTGCAGTCACGATTGAGCATCTTGGGTCAGACACTCAGCTAACACTTTGCATTCATGTACTTTTGAGCCTCACAACAAACTCAATATTCTCACTCCACAGATGAGGAAATTAAAGTCCAGGGGAATTTAAGTAACTAGTTCAGTATCACACCGGTAAGTCATGTTAGAATAAGGACTCAAACCAAATCTAACTTTCTAGCTGATGTTCTAACCTTTACCTTATAAAACTCTTTTTAATTATTTAAAAGCATAAAATACAGAACAAAGTACTGGTGCATAGTAGTTGCTCAAATGATAGTCTTTCTTTCCTTTTCTTTGCACTTATGCTAATTATTAAGGGAGAGCAGCAGTTCTATGTCCATCCTCCCAAAAAGGGGGAGGAAAAACTGAATTTTAGCACCTAAATGTGTAGTGGATCTGTGCATACACAAATATCTGACCATAATTAGCCTAGCAGAGTTCCCTGCAGATAGCTGGGATCCCATTTCATTTTGAGAAGGAACAGCTAGCTCCCCCACACCCTTTCTGGCATTTAGCCTTTTGCTCCATTTTGGTAGAGTTGTGGTTAATTTTGTAGAACTCATTGGGGTTTGGCACTGTTATGACAATGTGGTTTCACGGGTGATATTGCAACAGGCCTGAAAGAAGGAACTCCATGCTGCAGTTCCTTGTCACAAGTAGCCTCAGAACAAAACACGCCTTTTGGGAGGGCCGATCTGGCTGCTTTTTTCTACTTTTAAAGCTGTAGTATGAAGCTGTAACCGAAGTAGAATGGGCTTGCGATATTCGTGGTGCTTGGGCAGCCCTGTGTGAGTACCAACTTCCAGACCAATGCTTTGTCCATCTTCATTGTTAACTCTCATGTTTTCTCTAGTTTTCTGTTAAAATTTAACAGTATGCTTTGAATTTTCCCTGAATGACTAGTGGTAAGACTAGAAAAGTGTTTTTCTCTGTAGTAAATTTGACCAGGTTTTACATGTGTATTGGCATTAAGCTCAAATTTTTTTCTCGAGTTGCAAAGTGAGAAGGCAGAGGTTGATTGGTGTTGATTGTTGCATTGCAGCTAGAATGCTGGATAATTAGTTGGAAATTCATCTTGGGCTTATTGAATTTTGTTGTACCACATAAACCAGGAGGTTTTGGACTAGTGGAGGAATAGCTAATTTGTGCACTTTGTAGTTGAAAACTTGCTGTGGATCCTATAGAATTTAATGATAAGGGGAAAACCTAATAGTCCTGACTAACTTCTAATCAATTATGTCAAACATGTGGTTTGTTTAATTTGAATGTTGTTTGAAAGTGTTTCAGGTGTAGGCATTGTTATATTAAATAGTGGAAAGAGGCACATAAGTTTCAGAATTAGGTCTGGGTATAGATTGTGGCTTTTCACTTATTGCTGTGTGTTCTTGGGCAAATTATCCATTAAGACTCAGTTTCCACCCACGGAAAACAGTATCTGCCTCAAAATTGTCGTAAGGATTAAAAGTAAGTGATATTAAACCAGTAACATTTAGGACCGTTGTCGAGCATTAGGTACTGTGCATAATTGTGTGTGCTGTCCTTTTTCTATATGACTGGCAGGGCAGTAGGATTGTTTACACTAGCGTCACTGCAGACACAAGGAGTAGTGTCACGGACTGTGATGTTACAACGGCTATAGCATCACTGGGCGGCAGGAGTTTTTCAGCTCTGTTACAGTCGATGGGACCGTGGTCGTATGTGCAGTGTTGTTGACTGACACATGGTTAACTGGCGCATGACTGTAGTTAATATTGTTAGCTTTGTCCTTTGGTTTTTTTCATTTTAGCCTTCCTCTTTCTAATACCTTCTCACTCCTCTAAGGTCAGACTCCTAGTTCCTACCAGGACTCACAAAGCTCTGAGCATCTGAACCCAGTACAGCTCTCAGATGTCATTTCATCACGTTCTCCTCATTCCCATTGCCTTATGTGCAGGGTCCCCAACCACACTGGATCTTTGCACATGCTGTGCCCCCATTCCCTCTATATACTGGCTCTTTCACACCATCTAGGTCAGTTGTCGGATCACCCCGACAGAGAGCTGTTCCTGAATACCTACTGAAGAGGCCTCTGTTTCTACCTCAACACATTTTCTACCATAAACTCCTGTTTTATTTTCTTTAAAGAAATATCTTTATTTTAACCCCAGTCCCTGCCTATTCCATAAGATTTGGATTTGCATTTGCATTTTAGACTTCACACAGAGTATGTAAAATCCTTCATCCGCTGATGCTGTAAATATCATCTGGGATCTTTGTATCTATATTTCCTTTTAGAGCAGTGGTTCTCAACCTGTGGGTCAAGACTCCCAGGAACTGTATTAAAGGGTTGCAGCATGAGAAAGGTTGAAAACCACTGTTTTAGAGAATATCTGCTTTTGAAAATACCTGAATAGTAGGAGGTATTCAGACTACCTCTTAGTGTCATTTTAAAGTGAAGTCTAAAGAAACGTTTGCTTTTGGCTTTTCTTTCCGTGCATTAATCAAAATAAATTTTTCCACTAAAATTGCTTTGAATTCATTGCGATGAATTTAGAAAGTGATATTTTCCCCTCCATTCAGCCATTAGTTCTGTCCCCTTGGTTGGTTTGCCCAAACTTCATCTATATGCAGAATGTTGGCCTTGTCACTTGGAAGATTAAATAAGATGTTTGTGATAAAGTGTTCTGAGAAACTAGATGCCACTTTACAATTATATTCTTATTTATTGCTGTGATTTGTTTCCAGTATTTCAGAATTGATTCAGAGAAATCATGTTAGGAAATTACAGAAGTTCTTTGTGACATGACTGTTTTAATGCTTGGATGGTTTGATTTTAATAATAAGACTTTTACTTACAAGACTGAACTTTTAAAATACTCTTGAATGTTATCCAGTTAGTTCTCAGCATTGCCCAGACTTGTGTGAAGTGTACCTTGGGAGAAAATGAAACCATGTGCTACAGATGTGCTGTGCTTTTCTGTCTCCCGCCAGTAGCTTAGGTCCCAGGATCTGTAAAGTTTGTTTTTATAATTCATTTGTAGAATCTTTGTTTCTGTGGTGAACTGGAAAGTAAAATAAAAGGTCTGATCCTTCATAATGAATTTGAGAATCTATACCCAGACCCCCAATGTACTCACTGTATGGAGCGATGTTTCCTGTTTCTGCAAAAGCAACAAATCAAAGGAGAGACAGGAAGAATGCCACATCCAGTTTGTGAAAAAGACTGTTTCTATGTGATGACCTGTTTTATCCAAGTGCTTTTAAATAGGGTTGATTCATTTTAATTATAACTTAGGAAAAGTGTTGAATCAGGTCGGTGAGCTCTGTAGAAGTACACAAGGCCTTTGGAAGCTTACTGGACATATGTATGGGTTCTTTTCTTGGCAGCAACCTGACACATAGTCCGGTGAACTTAGAGCCTCAAGGTTTAGGTGTCCTGCCCAGTCTAATGAGCAGAAATTTCTTTCTCTTTTTCCTGAATTAGAAAAACTAGTTTTCAGAGAGATGACTTAATGGTGATTAAAGTTACTGGTTTTACTAAGTCTGCTTGCAAATCGCTGGTCTGTAGAATCTTCACAGTTGGGAGCTTGTTTGTCATCTGAGTTTAATGTTCACCATTACCCTGGAGTATGGATTCATAATTAGTTCTTAATCTTTCTATCATATTAACTTTCAAATGATTTTCAGTAATGAGACTGGAAGAAATAGATGTGCAGTTCTTTATCCTGATCACATTATTTAAATTGGTAAACATAACAGGGTTTCTATTTGATTTTGTCTTGTTTTTGTGCCATGAGAAAGCTAGAAACTTGACATTTTAAAGATGATAGTGTGCACATCTCCTCTCTCCTCCTCTACCTCTCCTTTCCTTTTCTCTTTCCCCTTCCTCCCCTCTCCCCTCCCTCAGGGTCTGTCTGCCTGATCTGTTTTCTATCAACAAGTTCTGACAGATCAACCTAGCTTGTTTACAAACATAAATCCGAGTTAACATTTAAAGTGAACTCCTATAATGTATAAACACTTAGATGACCTATGTCATCGGGGAGTGAGGACTGAAAAAGCGAAAGTGCATTACTGAGCAAGCAGAAAGATGGGTTAATCTGGGCTCGTTTCTTAGGTGAGGATCTATTTGAAGTGACTGGTGTTGGTCTGAGGATGAACTAAATATAAATGTTGGAGTCTAAGCTCAGTCTTCTGTGCCATGGTTTATTTCTTTTGTGTCCTTTTAAGTAGTTCTCTGTGGCTCCGGCTGTCTCTATCCTCTGACTTAGGCCAGCAAGAGGGAGGATTATTTATTAAGAATTAAGTTACACACATAATGATATTTATAATGCTACCCCCATAAGGCAGGGGATTTCATTAGCAAATATTACCTTTCTTTTATATGGTTTTAGAAGCAGTTGCAGCTGATATTCCATTCTGTAGTCTGATATTTACATTTTATCATATTCTTATCTATTTCTATGGTCTTTGTAATTATTTTTGAGGCCTTGTATTTTATCATGAGTGCTGAAGCCATTCAACTGAAGTTGAGTGTTAATTTTTAAATATTAAAACTCATGAGTGGCGGAGTGAGCTTCATGTTTTACTTACTGATTTTTGCTTCTATTAAATTATTTCCTTGGGATAAATTTCAAGAAATGGTATAATTAGGTAAAAGCATATTATATTTGCAATCTAGTATTTATTGCATTGTTGCCAGCCTTAACTTTGCTTGTCAACCAACATGGGTAGGTCTCTCTTATTTTACAACCTCGGCTGCACACCTGGGATTCTAATTACACATTAGAATCTCCTGGGACATCTTAAAAAAATAGAGGTTTTGGTTTAATTGGTGTAAGGTGTGACCTGAACGTCAGGGTTTTTAAAAGTTCTCTAGGCAATTTCAAAATGCCGTTAAGGTTAAGATGTTGGTGTAGTGAGAAAATATTTGAAAATTAATTTCTAAGAGTTGTTGAATCAGGTTGGTAGCTGGAACCTTGGGCTGCTAACTATGGTCCATATCCATAATGCAGATCACTGGCTTACATCTGACTCATAAAGAAATCAGCTAAGTACCTTGATCACATCAGTAAATATTTAGATGTTAATCTGGAATAAAACTGATTTAACTTTAATTCATCCTGTGAATGATGGTATATTATTGATGCCTGTATAACTAAGATAATGACAGTATGCTGAAAATTATTTTTTCAGTATCTTGAAAGCAGTGCAGAAGGTGGGACCCAACTTGTGCTCCTTGAGAAGCATGGTGTTCCAGAAGTGACCATGGAAACTGTGGACTACTAACTATGCCCTAATATCCAGACAGCACAGTGATCTAGAACTTGCATACTAATCACCCCAAGTGTTTATTAAAAAATTTTTGTTTAATTTGCCTGCATTCTATGGTACAAAATAGGAGAGGTAGGTTTGTGGGGTGGTTTAGAAGGTTGGCCTGAATACTGGCTCCATTACTTAGTAGTTACCAGGCAAGTTATTAAATTTCTCACTGCTTTTAGTTTCCTCATCTGCGAATTGGGGTAACAGTAGTCGTCTTCACAGGATAATCAGGCGATGTTTACAAAGTGCATAGCTCAATACCTGATACACAGTTAAGTAATAAATATTAGCAGTAAAAGGAAGTGGTTAAGGTATGTATTCTCACCTGTTGAGCAAGGAAACAGAAACTGATATTTAATGAGTAGCTACCAGTAAGATATGTATATATAAAGAATATCACTATTCACATATTTTCAGTCCTTCAAACCACTCTGTAAGAAAACTGGTATTTTAACTTTTCTTTGAACAGTTGGAAAAACTCTGGCTGATAGACACTAAATGATTTCTTAGATTGGACCACAGTATAAATGAGATTCTACTCAGACCTCAGTACCTTTTCCATACCACCCTGTGATTTTTGCCTCTAGGAAAGCCTCAGTTTAACATAATTAGATAAATTTGGAATGAATTAGTTTGGTGAATGTTTTTCTCCCTTAGGAGAAGATAGGTCCTGGTTGGTGTCAGTTTTGTGAACAACATGGTGAGCATAAGTTTTTTTCAGCCTGTCAGGGCTAATATTGCCCTTCATTTGAGTAAAATGTGCTCATCCTGAAAATTGCTAGGCAGTGAGAATTTGGGCTAGGCAGTTTGCCCTGTATTTTATCAGAATCTCGTCAACCCTCATCATTCTGTTGACTAATTCTGCAGATGATGGACTTTGGAATTTTTTTATCAGAATGTTTGTGTGTTGAAAAATGTTCTACTTGCAGTGGACATTCTTTTGACTCATAAATTTTTCCCTTGAAGGCCTCTTTGCTCCATGCTGCCTTTAAATGACCCTAAATGCTTCCTGCTGTGGGCACCACTTTACAGGAAAGTGTTCCT
This sequence comes from Otolemur garnettii, assembly GCF_000181295.1. NCBI lineage: Eukaryota > Metazoa > Chordata > Mammalia > Primates > Galagidae > Otolemur > Otolemur garnettii. The sequence goes on from NW_003852424.1 coordinate 9,731,928, forward strand.
GTAAAGACCAGCCCTTTACACTTAAAGTAATGCAGCATTATATAGTGGGGAGGGCGCAGGTCTTGGGGCCCAGCCACCCTGGGTTCCAGTCTATTACTTATTAGCAGTGTGCTAAATAGGGAGGAACTGATGTTTATCGACTGTCTACTGTGTGCCAGGCATTATTATTAAATTTGTTTACTCTGCTGTTTGATTGGGACAACTTTTTAAAGGAACTGTTATCTTTTTATGGATCAAGAAACATGCTCAGAGGGATTAAGTATCTGTCCCAAGTTCTCTCTTATCAAACTTCTAATTTGTGTGATATACCTTGAGCAATTAAGTCAACATTTATGACTTCCGGATTTTCTCATCTTTTAAACAAGAATATCCCTACTTTGGAGGACTGACGCAAGATTAAATTTAACAGTGTACTTAACTTTCAGGATACATGTGTCTTAGTTGAACTCAAATAATAGTTTCATGGAAGAATGAAAGAATTGTCACCTCTGCCTTTTTTAAATTGATGTTTATTATTTAACTTTTTATTTTGAAAAGTTTTGAACTCAGAGAAAAATACAAGAAATGTACAGTGAGCTCTCCTGTATACTCTTTATCTAAATTCACCGATTGTTAACATTTGGTACATTGTCTGTATGTGTAGATGCACACGTACAAAAAATTTTTACTAAAAGTAAGTGGCAGATATCATCTCCCACTGTTCCTAAATATTCCAGCATATATTTCCTAAGAGCAAGGATGGTCTCTTACATAACAATGCATTTATCAAAATTTGTAGTTTAACATGGAGAATGTAAATGATCTAATATGTAGTTTATATTCACTCTTCACTATCTGCTTGGTAATATTCTTTTAAGTGTTATCCTCCTGAGGTTTGGGAATGAAAAATATATTCTTTTAGGCAATTATTTTTACTGTTGACCTTGATTACATACTGGACTTGGTTATACCTTTTTTTAAGTCTCCTTTACCACCTGTACCTTTTAAGACATTTCTGCCTACTATGTTGCCTGTCCTAGAATTACCTCCTTAGGTTATCTACCCCTTTATTTTATTTTATTTTATTTTGAGACAGAGCCTCAAGCTGTCACCCTGGGTAGAGTGCCATGGCATCACAGCTCACAGCAACTGCCAACTCCTGGGCTCAAGCGAGTCTCCTACCTCCACCTCCCAAGTAGCTGGGACCACAGGCGTCTGCCACAATGTCCAGCTATTTTTTGGTTGCAGCTGTCATTGTTGTTTGGCAGGCCTGGGCTGAATTCCAACCCGCCAGCTCAGGTGTATGTGGCTGGCACCTTAGCCACTTGAGCCACAGGCTCATGTACCCCTTTAAGAGAGAGATGATCTCAAACCATTTTAAGCATCGTAGGGTAAACGATATTTCTACTCTTCTGCTCTGGAGTGCTATCCTAAGAGAGCTATTTGGGTACCTCCAATATGTTAAGAGAATGTACCAAGTAGTGGGGACCCACAGGTGGGAAGGTAACATGGTCCTTGTTCTCAGTAGAGGCTTACAGATAAGTAAGGACACCTTAATGGTGCAGTACAGCAAATCTTGCTGCCTCTGAAGAAAGACTGCTCTTGTAGTTGTGCCAGAAACGAGATATAATTCCGGGATCCCAAGAATGTTTGAAAACAATATAAATTGCCTTACCACAAGAAGATTGAAAATTTCAGAGTAATCATGATTTCAGCCTTTTATATCTCGAAGTCTGTTTTGGGATCTGGTTGAACGGGACAGTCTAAGATTTGTTTGAGTGGTAAAGAAAAAAAAGTCTGCATAATTGCCACAGTTGGTGGTGAAATCTCCCTTCCTTTTTTCAGAGTGGTAGTTTCCTTGCTGGGATTTTAAAGCTTGGAAGGTGGTGAGATCTCTGTAAACCTTCCTGCAGTGTTGACATATTCCCTCATCCACAGGTTTCCCTTTTCACTCTTTTTTTTTTTTTAAGCCTCTTAGACTGTGGTGCCTCTTAATTGACCAACTGAAACAACCAGAATTTCAAGTGCATTTGTAGGGTGCTTTTCTGTCTTGCCAGACTTGATTTGGTTACAGAAAAATCTTTGTGCACATTTTCCAAGGTAAATTTCAGACATATTCCTCTTCATGACAGAAATAGAAGACAAAGGACAACTTAATCACTAGTTGTAGACACAGAAAGGGCTTCTAACAAAAGGAATGCTGAATAGTTACTCTTCAAATGCATTTTCCTTGATGAGGAAAATGACTTTAGAATGGTAAATGTGGCAGTTGTACATACAGAAATTTGTATGTTGGGAATTAACAGAGCATTTACGTGCAGGGAGGGTTCTTGTAGACCACCTGGGAGAGAGGATGGATGGAGAGAGAACAAGGCTTTACCTGCCCTCTGCTGGGCCCATCACTATGGCAACTGTATTTCTGCATATGATTTTATCTGAAAACATTTATCTAGTTAAAAGTTTGAAAACTAGTCTCTTTGTTTTTGTGAAAGTGTACCAAGCCACAGTCTCTTGAGGTTCCTTGCAGCTCCATCCAAACTAGCCTTCGAGCTGCTTTCTTGACAGTCCTTGCTGCCTATTTGTTGGGTGCCGTGGGAACTCAGGTAAATGTTAGCTCTGAGTTAAACAGCATGCTTGAAAGCAGGTGATTTTGGAACCATAGGTTCGTTTGAACTGTTTGTACTATCACTACCTGTGTGCTTCAGACAATTGGCTGTATTTATTCTCTGTGTTATCTTTTTTGGGATGTATATCTTTCCAACTGTGAAATCAGGTAACATTTTGATTGGTGCTGTATAACGCTGTGTCATAATTCAAATGGCAACTTTTTTTTTTTTTAAACTTCTTAAGTGGTCACAAAATAATGCTGCTTTTATAGTTAGTATCATCTTAATTTTGATGACATTGTACTGCTTTAAAATAGTTATTTCTGGGGTGGCACCTGTGGCTCAGTGAGTAGGGCGCTGGCCCCATATACTGAGGGTGGCTGGTTTGGACCGGCCCCAGCCGAATTGCAACAAAAAATAGCCAGGTGTTGGGGTGGGTACCTGTGGTCCCAGCTACTCAGGAGGCTGAGGCAAGAGAATCGCCTAAGCCCTAGAGCTGGAGGTTGCTGTGAGCTGTGACACTACAGTACTCTACCGAGAACGACAAAGTGAGACTCTGTCTCTAAAAAAAATCTGGTAGATTGAAGGGTGGAGGAGTTTGCTTAAATGTTCCCTTAAAGAGGCCTTCCTTGACCTACTGCGTTTAAAATTGCAACCTTCAGCAGTGCCCATAGCTCAGTCGGCAGGGCAATGACCACATACACCGAGGGTAGCGGGTTCAAACCTGGCCCTGGCCAGCTGAAAACAATGCAACTACAACAACAACAAAAAAATAGCTGGGCATTGTGGCAGGCGCCTATGGTCCCAGCTACTTGGGAGGCTGAGGCAAGAGACTTGCTTGAGCCCATGAGTCTGAGGTTGCTGTGAGCTATGACATCGCGGCACTCTGCCCAGGGTGACAGCTTGCGACTCTGTCTCAAAAAAATAAAAATAAAATAATGCAACCTTCATTCCTGCTTTGTCTTGATAGTACTTGCTTCTTCTAAGTGTTTGCTCATACATATTGATTGCTGTTGTCTTTGTTGCTCAATAGGACAAAGATTTTGGCATCACCAACACCTGACACATAAATAACTTGCTAAATGAATGGATGACTCATGGGGGTTACCCAGACCTGTAGGTGAAATGGGTTTGGAAGGGTGTTAGTAGCAACAGATATTCATGGAATCCAGTGGAAAAATAATAATTGCAGTGACTGGTCTTTAGTGTCTAGAGGGCCTAGGAAGCAACAAAATCCAGCTGGGGGTAATTGTGACAACAAAGGCACATTCTTATGGGAGGAGAGCGTGGGAGAGGTAGAAGGTAAATAGGTTGTGGTTAAAGAAGGGAATTTCCCAAGGTTTAGATATTAAAAATGGAACAATCTGAGAGTTAATGGTGGCAAGGTTGGTGGAACCCTTCATTTTGCTGGGAATGGACTGTATCACTTTTAATTGCTCCTGGCTTAGCCTGTAGCCTCTCTTAAGCTTACTGTATTTAGGTAACACCAAATGGCTGTATATAAGTCAGGTTTTATTTTCTTAGGTCTTTCGTTGTTGTTGTTGTTGTTGTTGGAATATGGCTATATGTGGTGACCTGAGGAAACAGATAAGCATGTTAGGGAGGATGTCAACCTCACTTGAAAGCCCAGTTTGCGGAGAAGCTGTTGGCCCCTCATCTGGTACACCTGACTACTTGAGTGATTCCATTGCACTTTTAAGTGACCATCTTGCAAGTGCCTTTCTATTTGAGGTCATTTTACTCAGAGTAGAGCAGCTTGGTAGCACATTTAGTATAATATGTGCTGGTCTTATTTTCCACCATTTTGGGGGAACCGTTCCTGAAGATGGAAATTGCAGAATGACTTTCTGAGTAGCACTGTTACCATAACCTAATGCATGATTTTCTATATTTCACTGTAACATATTTTTACCTCTAAAATTCCAGTTATTCTCAGGTATACTATTTTATTTTTTTAAGACAGAGGCTTGCTCTGTTGCCCCAGGTTAGAGTGCCTAGCATTAGCCTAGCTCATAAGAACCTTAAATTCCTGGGTTCAAGTGATCTTTCTGCCTCAGCCTCCCAAGTCGCTGAGACTCTAGGTGCCTGCCACAAGGCCTGGCTAATTTTTCTCTTTTTAGTGGAGGTAGGGTCTTGGTTTTGCTCAGACTGGTCTTGAACTCCTGAACTCCCAGAATTCTCCTGCATTGGCCTCCTGGAATGTTAGGATTGCAGGCTGAGCCACCACGCTGGGCCATGCTGGTATATATTATTAATGACAGATAGGTATGATTTAGTAGGAAAAAACTCTGGAGAGACAGTTGAAGTCATCTTTGCATTGTTAGTGGATAGATAGTGTGTCTGTTATTTCTTTGTTTAATTAACAAATTCTTAATTTTAAAACCTGATAATCTCAAATAAAACCTCCCTCCTTCCTCCTAGAATCTCAGGGGTACTTTACCACTCAATTGTTTGCTTCGGTGAGATTATAATAAATATGATCTAGGGGATTCAAGGATGTTAATGTTGTAAGGACAGTACAAATAAAGAATATCCCAGATAAGGAGGAAAGAGTTGATGGAGAGCACAATCTGTTACTGTATTTGATCTTTGAGCTTCTAGACATGTAATCAGATGGTGTTTGAAGGTTGTTTTCACCTGTTTAATGCTTTCAGAGGAAATAGGATTTTCTGACAGAAGTAGAAAATGGCAGATGAGTGCTTATGAAGGCAAAGCTAGCTTATTAAGAACTATTTTTAAATGAAAGAATAAGGAAGAAAATTTCAGCGTGTAACTTCTCCATGCCAGATAACATAGACATAGTTCTTCACGTGCCTTCTCTAATTCTCAAAACAGTGCTTAGATTGTAATATCTCTGTGTGCAGACAATGGAAATAAGGTCCAGAAGAGTGAAGAAATTTATCTTAACATCACATAGCTAGGAAATAAAATTCTTAGAGTTGAAACTTTCAACTCTGTGTGTAGATATACCGTATGTCAAACTAATAAGAAAAGATAGCCACACCAAGGACAAGGGCTTCAGCAATTTATATTTGCATTGAACACAGAAGAGGCTGCTTACTACTTGAAATGAGTGCCCAGGTACAGTGACTGAGGAATATGAGACTGTGCAGTGTACCATTGTGTGCCTCATCCCTGTTCATCTTATGCACAAACGCTCCTTCCTCTGGTACAGAAAGCACAGCGTAGAGTATCTACTGCACTATTTTTCAGCCTTTTTTATCTCATGACACACTTGAACCTAGAGTTAAACTTTCATGGCATACTTAAGTTATGTTGATTTAAAAAAAAGAACATACTTAACGGTGCTTTGAACTTCTTCCAAAAATAATGATCTTAAAAAATTTTCATAGCACACCAGTTGAAAATCAGTGTACTGTACTGTATTGCAGCAAGCATCGTGGTCATGGGTGTACCTTCTAGGAGCAAGGGTAGACTTGGAGGTGCTGTGGCCTTTAGTGAAGAAATCCACTTTGCTTGTTCAAAACAATTGGCTTGTAATAGTGGAAAGTTCATTAGTGAGAGAAATACACAGAGAGTTCATTCACATTTTGAGGCCTATTCCAGAAATGCTTTGTTATATATCTGTACCCTTGTTGGCTTTATCTGTACATGAAATGTGTTTATCATAATCTGAGTTGAGCAAAACTGTTCATTTTATAATCTAAAAAATAGGATTTAACAATTATATTGACAAATGTTAAGTAATATGACATTATACTAGCTTTTCTCTGTAGAGTTGACTTTAAGAATTTTGAGGGTGTTCTACCCATTGTTATAGGGCTCAGGATACACTTTTGAGGGTTGGAGTTACAGGTTCTTCTGTGATTATCTTAAGTTTTAACTTATTTTAAGAGCAATTCTTTTTTTTTTTTTTATTTGAGACGGAGTCTTACTACATTGCCCTCGGTAGAGTTCTGTGCCATCACAGCTCACAGCAACCTCAAACTCTTGGGCTTAAGCAATTCTCTTGCTTCAGCCTCCCAAGTAGCTGGGACTTACAGGCGCCTGCTGCAACACCCAGCTATTTTTTTTTTTTTGGTTGCAGTTGTCATTATTTAGCAGGCCCAGGCCGGGCTCAAACCCACCAGCCTCAGTGTATGTGGCGGCGCCTTATTCAGTGAGCTGTGGGCGCTGAGCCTTTAAGAGCAATTCTTTTTTTTTTTTTTTTTTTTTTTTAAATTATAGCTGTGTACATTAATGCAGTCATAGGGTACAATGTGCTGGTTTTATATACAATTTGAAATACTTTCATCAAACTGGTTAACATAGCCTTCATGGCATTTTCTTAGTTATTGTGTTAAGACATTTATATTCTACATTTAGTAAGTTTCACAAGTACCCTTGAAAGATGCACCATAGGTGTGGTTAAGAGAATTCTTAAGAAGCCTTACCTCTGTTGAAACCAGCTAAAACCATCTTCCTTACGCTGCTTTGTTATTCGGTGGTTAGCGCAATATTAACTACCTTAAAATGTCAAACTTTTTTTTATCTTGGTCAGAAGAACATCCTTAAGGAACCATGCAGTTTTTATTGAATCCATCTGAGATCACTTGTGAGAATGGAGTGGTTACTTACATGCCTGGATCATCGGGGAGGTATATATAGCAGTTTTTTGCTGCAGAACCTCAAAGAGCTGTCAAGTTAGAAATATTACTAAGACATGGAAGGTTAAACCTATGCTTGGGAGATAAAATATATATGTTAACCAGAGATTGCTTGCTTACAGAGAGAATGCTGGAGAACCAGAGTCCTGGAGTAGTTTATCCTACGAAATACCGTACGGAGACTGTTCTGTAAGGCATCATCGAGAGTTGGACATCTATACATTAACCTCTGAGTCTGAATCACGTCACGAACCCCCATTTCCCGGAGACAGTTGCACTGGACATATCTTTAAACTTATGAACATCCAACAGCAACTAATGGTAAGGAAGGAAATCTCCATGTTTAAGTGTGTGCCTCCCCCCACTCCCTCTGCAAATGAACCTTGATATAATTAATTAGAGCATGAAAAAGCTCTCCCCAAAGACTGTGAAACCTCTAAGGCAGTGTTAGTAGTATTAGATGTTACCACTTACCTAGCATTAGGGTTGTAGCAGTAGAGAGATTGAGGGATTTTTTTCATTGGTTTTTGTTAGGCTTTTGAAATAATGAAAGATTGTCATATACATACATTACAGATAGAGAAATATAGAGCAACTACAACTAAATTTCCCTGGCACAACAGGAGATTTGTCTGTGTTTAGTTTAACTTTATAAAATGAAATGAACAAAAGAGTTTATGAGATTATTGCAAAAGAACAAGAACTTAAATTTACCCAGAAATAAAGCCTTTTTACAACGATTTTAGTGAATGATGATAGAGTTACTATATTTAAATTGATAGTTGTTTGGTAAAAAGATCACTGAAAAAAATAAAGATTTTATAATCTACTCAAGTCTTCAAGATAAAGTTGTTGCCAGACATAAAAACATTACAGACTCCCTGGTAGCATTTATTATGGATAATATAAACGTCATATGGGTACATCTCTCTTGGCCATAACATCTGAAAGGCTAAGTTTAGATGATTTTTCCACCCAGTTTATTTCAGAGCTGATTTGATTTGGAAACAGCTTGACAATAATTTCATTTCCGGTCATCGAGGGCCAGCTCAATACCAGAGGCGGCTTTGGGAGCAGGCATTATTTTTGGCCAGTAGTTCAAGAGACTTCATAGTAAGGTGGTATCATGCTCCCTCTGCCTTTTAGGGTCGTGACCTCTGCCTTTTAGGATCATGTCTATTCCATAGCAAGTGACTTTTATTTTCCACTAAACAGTCTGCCAGGAAATCAGATTTTTCCCTTAGCTCATTTTAGTAGGTAAAAGATAGTCCAATTGACAATACTGGTTTATAGGTATGAAAGCCACCTACAAGGTGTGGGAATGGCTGGTAGGAAAACATGAGAAATGAAAACTAGGGTAGCACACATAGGTTATGAGCATTTCAGTTCTTCAGGACACACCTCGTTTCTCCAGATCCGTTCTTTGTTAAATTTAAGGACCTACTATCATGATTTTTAGCAGATTGTCATACTTGTAGCAGGAATGGTAACAAGCTAATTTTGAATACTGCTGAACATAGCACTGAAGGTTTTTTAGTAAAAGTTCATTTTGCTTTTGCTCGTACTTTTTAGTAAAAAGACTTTAACGAACAGCACATTGTAACACATGTGCAGACTTTTATAATAGATTGAGTAAGTAGATAGAACCGTCTAGTGATGAAGTCTTAGAGGTGCTCCATCTGTTTCCCAGGTGCGTGAATGAGAGAATGGATGGCAGTAGATATGCATGAGGTCATTGTGGTAGATTAGAGGATGAGTGGAGAGCAAACCAGATGTTCTAAAATGGTCTTTATGTTTTAAAAATAGTATTAGAAGAATTCTCAAAATTTTGACATGCAGATAAATTAACTAAAGATCACCTGTGATTTTCTGTTTTTCCCATGTCTGTACATGGTATTTTTGCATAAATATCTTAGATTAAGTATGGGTTTTATTTTTTTCAACACTGTGTTGTAAATATTTTTTCTGAATGCAATATGACTTTCATAGTTAATTCTTATATAACAGCATATTATTTCTTCTACCAGTTTGAATCATAATTATCTTAACCATTGCCTTGTTTTATCTACTTAATTTTAAAATTTTAAGGTTCCAAAAACTAGTTTTGAGATGAGCTACAATATCCATGGTACCTTCTGACAGTAATCAAAAGTAAAATGTTAGTGTTACTGTGTATGTGTTCTTATCCATTTCATATTTGTATTGGACAGCAGAGGTTAAAGAATGTGTACCATGCGCTACTGTTCTTGAAATTATGAGCCTGTAACTAAAATGGTTATGTTACGGTGGGGTGGAGTGTCTTTGGGAGATTAAAGAATACTGTGTAACTCCTCAGTAAGCATTCATGCACAAGAACATCTGCCTGCACCTTGTGATTGAAAAGAATTTATCAAACTGTTTAGGATTGGTTTTTACTTATAAATATGAGGCAGGCTAGAAGTAGGCTGTGCCCCTCTAAAGACCCTATAAAAGTATCTTTCTCAGCTGCTCATTTAAAGATATCCACTGGGGTTTTTTAAATTAAGATTTTTGAGACTCCGTTTTTATCTTAATAAAATAAATTTAAAATGTAGAAAGTAGTTATTTCGTGTATCCTAAATCATTCGTAACATCCCAGTAGATATGCAGATGCAGGGAAAGAAACTCATATCAGGAATAATAGAAAATTTATTTGTATTTTTTTTAGATCAGCTTATGCTGTGACCTTAGAAGGGCTGGAATGGCACTGAGTTCTGTCCAGTAAGAGTTTTGCTTATAGTTATCAGTGACCTCTTTTCCTGTGGGTGGTGTTTCAAAATCATCTTTCATTTCTTCCTAGAAAACAAACCTTAAGCAGACGGACACTCTTACACCCTTAATGATGACAGCACAGGACTCTTTCAGCCCACACCGTGCCCCAGAGACAGATGGACAGTCCCTTCTCTGTGCATCCGAGCCCACAGGCACCCAGCAGCTGTCTTCTGAACAGACCAAGAGTGCACCTTGCTGCCGAGGGAGTCCTGGTGGGCAAATCGACGGTCCCTGTGACTTACCAAACATGACTGATGATGAGAATGCAGGCTTTTCCCTTAGGAGGAAAAATAAAGATGCGGAAAGAGAAGCAGAAGGGGTGGAGCCAGCACCTACTGGGGACTCCAGAGCTGTATCGAATAGAAGCAACTGTCTCCAGAGCCTGCCTGACTGGGGAACAGAAGGCTTAGAAGGAAACAGAAATGAAGAAACTGGAACAGAGTCTTCTAGAATGGCCACATACCAGAAGTCTCTGAGCAGTGGAGACAGTGTACTGCAGGGAGACATGGTCATGGAGCCAGGCACAGCCCAGTGTTCCTTGGGAGGTAAACTGGCAAGCAATTCATCAACAGATGCCAGCACCCCAGAGACTGCAGGGGAAACGGAACATGGTCTCGTGAACCCAGAGGCAGGTGTCCAGAAGAATGTGCCTCAGGTAGGGGGAAGTACAAAGGAGAGATCAGAGAATACTAACGTCAGCACAGCTGGAGCCTCGGGTGCACAAGGCACAAATAAGCCCATGGATGAAGCCATTGTATCAGACTGTGTCTCTGCCGCAGGTTCCCTGTGTGGTAACAAACCTGCCGAGTCTTTACTCACATTTAATAATAGAGAGACCGCCATTGAAAAAACAGCAGAAACTGAAACTTCACGAATTTGTGAAGAGAGTGCTGGTGCTCCAGTAGATCAGAGCACTCTGGTCATTCCAGCCACTGCAAAAGACAAGAGTTTAGAAGGCTCAGAACCCAGAACTCCCTCAGCAATATGCCAGGCAGTGTCACCCTCAGCTTTAACCTTTCCTGAGCTAGGAAAAGATGTAATTCCAGGCCAGAAACCAGAAACAAATTCATCTCATGCTCAAAGCCAAAAGAGTGAGTCACCTGTTTGTTCTACAACTGGAGATGGTAAACTTTGTGTTGACTCTGCCTGTCAACAGAACAGAGCGACTTCTAGTGGTGAGGTAGTTGCAAAGCAGTGCAGTGACATAGCCAGCCAGCCGGAAAGCACCACAACAGGGCAGGCCAGCACACTCGCCCTGCCCACTGCTGTCTGCTGTGAGGACTCACAGGCCAACACGGCCACCTCTGACCCTGTAAGAGATGCCCAGGAAGGTGTGGATTTTTGTTCTCTTAAAGTTTTGAATAAAGAGGGCCAAGGAAAAGATCTGAAACGAGATAAGCCTTTCACAAATACAATTGAGGGAGTTTCACATCCACATCCCGTTGTCCCTAAAACAGAGAGAGAACTAGCTCCAGACCAGGCACTGATCTCAGACGGCACTTTCTCTCTGGCAAACACTCCAGGCAGTGAATCAGTAACCAAAGATGACGTAATTTCTTTTGTCCCCTCCCAGAAAGAAAAGGGAACAGCAACTCCTAAACTCCATACGGCTACAGATTGTAGAAATGGCTCAGATGGAGATTCGCATGGTCCCCGTGAGCAGCCAGTAGAAGACAAAGCAACAGGCCCGGCTGCCTCAGAGCCTGAGCCCAGCATGGGGAATACCAGCCCCACAGGATGTGCTGGAGAGCACGAGGGTCCCGGTCTCTCAGCAACCTCTGATGTTCTAAATGTCGAGGAGGGTACTGACTCGTGCCCACTAAGTGTGGGCAAGGACACTTTGGCCTCCGGTATGGTTTTGACCGAAGAAGGAAAAAATCTGGTGGCTCCGGAAAGCTTGGCAGCTCAGGGAAAACGTGACAGAGATGAACTAGTGACTTATCCGTCCTCTAAGGAAGATACTATTTCTTCGGGAACAGTGCAAGAGCAGCTCAGACCACCACCTCCTGGACAAGAGACACCGGGATTTCTTGAAAAACCCAACTCAGCTGCCTGTGCCAGGGACAGTGCACTTCACAGTCAGTCACTGGATACACCCTCTGCCTGTCTGAAGGCAGAAACTAAACCTGACAAGGAAGTGGCTCCACGAGTCTCACTGCTGACCGAAGGTGGGGCTGCACAGAGCCTGGTGCCACCTGGAGCAAGTCTGGCCGTGGACTCGAGGCAGGAAGCTTTGGGCGCAGAACAGAGCAGCTCACTTCTGTTGCCAAATGGGTCTGAGACTCTTCACTGCCTTCGACCTTGTGCTCTGGATGTTGGAGTGAAGAGCACTGAGTGTCAGGGAGCAGCCACCTGTGAGGTGAGGGGAAATGTGATGGTGGATGCTGTTGTGTCTCAGCGAGGCACTGAGGGGCCCAAAGGAAAGGATGTGTCACACAGTGCCCAAGAGAAGAGTATGATCCTGGGTTTGCCAGGAGCTTTGCCAGACAAAGGTGAGACTGACCTACAGCAAGCTGCAAGCCCAGAGATAGCACCTCTTAACTGGGAAAAAGGGAAGCTGGAGGGAGCAGATGACAGCTGTGCCAAAGGCGACTCCAAGGAAGCACAAATGGATGGCAAAGCACATCCTGTACTACTGCAGCCTGTTGCCAGGGAGCTCCCCACGGACACAGGGCTCTCAACTCGTGATAATGAGGCCGCAGCTGGTGTGAGTGAAGTCACAAGAACTGTGTCCCCAGGCAAAGGAGGGAGACCTCCTTCACCACCTTGCGCAGTCTCTGCACAAGCCGCACATCTGTCTGAAGGAGAAGACTTGATAGAGGTGGCTGCCAGCCACATTGTGGATGCTGTCATCGAACGGGTCAAGGCCTTGGGAGTACCACTCCCTGTGGGGGAAATCAGGCACCCATCACTGTCTAGTCCTAAGTCGGGCCCTCTGACTAAACAGCTGGAGAATGCTCCCACGGAGGAAGTGAGTGCGTTTTTGCCTGAAGAGACCTTGCCAGTGGGCAGTATTTGTGAAGAATCCTCGCAGAATTTTGCAGGATGTTTTGCTGGAAGGAAGGAGCCGGAGAAGATTATTCTGCCTATCCAAGGGCCTGAGCAGGCAACAGGTAAGCAAAGCAGAGTACAAAACTAGTAGTTCAAGAATTGGATTCCCTTGAGTCTCTGTAATATGCTGGCAAAAAGATAAGCACAAGACATTTTTATTTCTATGTCTTATGTTCGTTGGGTAGATCCCCAAGTTAATAGTCAACCACCATTCGGAGAGCATGTCATCTCAGGGGTGGACAGATTCTGCTTCCGTATTTGTATTGTAAACTCATGGCTTGATTGCTTCAGCCTATAAATAGTCTCTGTCACTCTGGAGCTGTTGGAACTTTCCAAACCTGGAAGTCAGTGACTAGATGATAGGTGCTCTAAAGTAATGAAGTTAGTAGATGTCTTTATTCACAGGGCTTACTTTCCTCTAGTATCATAGTAAACAGTGCTGAAAAGATGTGTTTCATTTACAATACTGAGAATCCCTTCCTTTCCTATCATTTTAGTCTATATTCTGAGCAAATTGAAAGTCAAAATGGTTTCATGAACAGCTGTGAGTATTCTTATAAGCCGATTGCCTGAAATCCAAAATGGTGATATTAGGTCATTGGTTTGGGGGTAAAGGAGGACTCCCTCCTTTTTTTGCCTGAGGAGCCGACTCTCGGTTCCATTGCCTGTTGCTTTTGGGCAGCAGTCTGGGAATTCAGGACTCTGCACAGCACAGGGGATCGGATGCAGGATTTCCGCCCAAGCCCAGTCTGCTGAGCTGCTGTCACAGGGCAGACCTTGCGTCTGCTTATCTTGGTGAAGCAGCTGCAGCGAGCAGATTGCTCACACAGCAGCCCGTTCCATCTGTGGGTAACCATGGCCAGGGACAGCAAAGAGAAAACCACTATTGCTAAGTGGAAATAAACCATCTGAGTAAAACTTCTTATTGGGGGCTGAGGCTGAAGCTAGAGCCAGACACAGTGTTGACTCCTGAAGTCTTTAAAGGTCAGTTTGATGCACACTTTTGTATCACTACCTGTTACCAGCTGTAGGCTAAAGACCCGTCTTCATGCTTACACCTAGACTTCTCTAGGTAAGAAGTAACTTCTTTTTTGTCTTTATGGTTTGATAAATTGTTCTTGCTGTTCTTTTTAATTTTTGAAAATCCTTTTATGTATAGTATGTATTAAGAGTATGGGGGGTGGAGAGAAACGAACAAACAAAAGTTGTTAACAATGGCCAACAATTTAAATACAGTGGTAGTTTTCCTTGGTGAAGGGTGTTCAGCCATTTCTAATCTTTCTTTTTCCCAGTTGAGGGATTTAAAGAATTTGACTGCGATGTAATTTTTTGAGACTTCAGGCTTTTAGTTTTATTAATGTTTTGGATTGTTACTGATATTTTTTGGCTTCTCTAACAGAATTTAAATGAGAAAGTCTCTAATTTTTAATATAAAGCACATCAACAATTCTATTTTGGGGGCCCTGGCAGGTTGGCATTTTGGAAGAACGGGAGTGGCTGTAAGCTGATGCCTGGTTATGTTCTTTTCATTTGGATGCTGCGTCCTTGGCCACACAGGCTGGAATTATTCCTCTTCCTGGCTCAGGGGTCAGAATTTAATTGGAGCAAATGTAAACTATGGCACTCTATAGTACTCTATGAGAAAAGGTTAAAACCAGGGAGAGTTTTAGGCTTTGATTTTAATTAGTACATAAATATGGCATAGATGCTGAGAAGTGATAGCCAACATGTTAACATACTAAGAAGGAAGAAAGAGGATGAAGTTTCAATAGTGTTATATGAGTTTGGGGGTTGCTTAATTTTGTGTAGGCGAGTTGCTTGTTCCTGCTACCAGGGCTGAGAATAGCCTTGGTCTTCATGATCTCACAGTACAGAGAAAAGCAGCCATCAGTGAAGAAATTGGTGCTTTTTTTCAGAAAACAGCCAGGACTGGGGAAAGTCCCTAGTCATGTTGCCCTAGAGAAAAATCACCTGAATGTGATCAGAACCAAAGGGTATTTCTTAGCCACTGTACATTCCACTCATAGATTTAACCATTCTCTTTTATGAGTGAGGAGTTACAGGTTTAACTGCTAGTTTGGAACGAACCAATTAAAAAGAAGGGGATGTGATGTGTCACCCATCGGGAGCATTGGGCAGTGTTAGAAGTTGAGGGTGCATGACTCTGGTCCTGCAGAGGTTGCCAGCACCCCCCATGCCTCAGGAAACACTGTTCACTGGTGTGGCTGGTTGCTAAGGCAAGGTACTTATCTTCAGTTGATAGGTATAGGAAAGTAATAAGGTTGTGCCGAAAGTCACATTCCCAGATTAATAAATTAAAAATCAGCAGCAGCCCCATTTACCCTCAGAAATAGAAATGCTTTGACCAATGAATAATTCTAAGGGGATTGCGTAGTCATTTTTTTCAAAACTTTAATTACATTTTATGAAATTTAACACAAATTTTGGTTCTCTGGCAAGGAAACTTGTTTATACACTTTTAAACTGCTAGTAAGATGATATTATAAGGGCAAAGAAGAAAAGAGATTTACAAGTGTTCATTTATACAAATGTAGCTTTCCTAAACCTCACGTAGACTTTTTGTACATGTCATCTGTGCTGCTGGACTAGAATCTTCCTCTGATAGTGGTGAGAGAAACTCTTCTGCTCTTTGGTATGGGAAGCATTTTTCTCTGGCAGAGTAGTGGCACCACTCGTGACAGAAAGTTTTTCACGTGAAGCTGAGATGCAAGTTTCGTTTGTATTTGGGTTATTAAGGTGCATTTTTACTGTTCAACCATGAGTCTCCTTTGAAGAAGTGTCAGGAGACTAAATTTGTATCAGACATCATTTTTATCACTTCCTTCCTGTATTTGCTTGACCATATGGTGGTCAAGTAACAAAAAACACCACTGTTTTGTCTGTGGAGCATGGCCAGCAGGAGGTCAAATTTGTAATTCTAGAGAAAACAGGTATAAAGACTTTTTCTGAAGAAAAGGAATTGGTAGTTTGTGATTATGTTTTGGTTTAGGAAGAAATAAAATTTAATAAACAAAAAATAACTTGGTAGAATAGTTGAGACTTACTAATTGCAGCGATGGGTGGAGCAGGGTGTGTAGTGTGTTTTTACAGAAAGTCAGACTGGTCCCAGAGGCTTTGTCCCATTCTCAGTGGCTTTTTTCTTTTTGTCTTGTGCAAATCTCTCTTGCCTTTTTGATGATGACCAAGATGGACGACCTAACTTCAGCCAGTCTGTTCCCTTAAAGGTTATGAGTTTACTTTTCCATACCTAAGTCAGAATCACACCCATGGATTTGTCATGAAAAGTCAGTTGTGAAAATGGACATTCACTAGTCATTGAATTGGATCTTCCCCTTAGCTTTAAATCCCTGCGAAGGCTGGGGAACCCCCACCCCAACCCCCCCAAAGCATGTGATAAAGGAATAGCTCAGCACAGAGTCAGAAATGACTCCAGCTCTTGACTGCAAAAGAATATTTTTCCAATTAATGCAAAGGCAAAAACAAACAAGACACATGAAACCTGGAGCCTGTTGTGTAAATAAGAAGTCTCAGGAGCCCATTCTTTCAAATGTACTCTGTAACCAACCCCCTTGTTCTCTTCAGATATGCCGGACACGAGAGCTGATGATGAAGTGGATTTTCTGAGTAATACCATTGCGAGTTCGGTTTCTGAAGAGGCAGCTGCAGGGAGTGTGGCTGTTACACTTTCAGTGAAACACAGCCTGAAGACCCAGGCGGTAAGTGGCATCAGTGATTTGTGAGAGCACCGTGCGCCTGTAGCCTGGTTGGCTGTGTCTGGCTTTATGGCTTTGTTGTTAATCCCCCCCCCCCTTTCTTGTTACGTAATGTGCGTGTGTTGTTGCAGTTAACGTCTGTGTAGGGTATGTACCACACAGCAGGGTTTGGGAATGAGCCTCTCCTACGTGAATTCCTTGGCGATTATGATGACCAGCATTGTCTCCATGAGCACAAGACTTTGAAATTTGTCATCAAGCTTAGAGTATTACAAAATGAGAGTTACCAAAAAAGGGGGGGGTCTATAAAAGCCTTGATTAAACTCTTCTTTCTTTATATAGAAACTGGTAGCAAAAATTAGATTTTTTACTTCATAGCTCATCTAAAATGTGAATGAAGTATTTCACTTTTGGGGGTAAAAAAGATTGAATAAGTTTTTTTATAATAGTTTATTGTGATATAACTCACATACCATAAAATAAGCCCATTCAAATATAGCACACAGTTCAGTGTATTTTAATATATATACACATATAGGTTAGTGCACCTGTCACCACTGTTGTAATTTAAGAATGTTATCACCCTAAAAAGAAACCCCATACCCACTGAATAGCTCCTGCCCCCCTCTTTCCCCTCCCACAGCCCCAGCATTCCCTGGCCTGCCCTCTGTCTCTGGATTCGCCCATTCTGGAACCTCATATAGATGGAATCACCCAATAGGTGGCCTTTCATGACTGAATTCTTCGCTGAGCATGTTTTCAAGGTTCATCCATGTTTAGGATTGATCAGTATTTCATTTCTTTTTATTGCCAAATAGTATTTTGTTGTGTGACTGTTCCATGTTTTGTTGTACATTTGGATTGTGGACACTTTTTGGTCTTATGATTAATACTGCTGTGAACATTGGTGTGCAAGTTTATGTGGACGAATGTTTTTACATACCTAGCAGAAGAAATGGTGGATTTTTTTTTTCTTTTAATAGAGGCAGAGTATCTCTTTATTGCCCTTGGTAGAGTGCTGTGGCATCACAGCTGACAGCAACCTCCAACTCCTGGGCTTAGGTGATTCTCTTGCCTCAACCTTCCAAGTAGCTGGGACTACAGGCACCTGCCACAAAGGCTATTTTTTTGTTGCAGTTTAGACGGGGCCGGGTTTAAACCCACCACCCTTGGTATATGGGGCCACAGACGCCGCCCAGAATTGCTGGATCTTAATAGTAATTCTGTATTTAACATTCACTAGATATTTAAAAGTATTTCTTTTCAGGGCCTTGAGATTATTTTTATTCTTGTTTAAAGCTACTAACTTTTAAAACAAGGGAACTTGAGAGAAACAGTGCTCTACACTTTAGAGTCCATGATGGTCAAAGAAAACTTTTTAGAAAGCTGAAAATCAAGTTACCAGAATAACTCATACTGCCCCTTTTTGAAAATTGGTGCCCCGTGGCTGGACTTGACAGGGGATTGTTTTTGGTCTTCAGAGGGCTAAGTTGGAATTTTTTCTTGAAGTTACCTCAGTAGGTAAACAGAATCATCAACTATCTCAAGCTGTTTCAAGCATATGAGTAGTGATAAACAAGTCTTGTTTTATTGGAGGACAGTGGTAAGAAGGTGCTGACTCTTCCAACCCACCCCAGTACAGATAGTATTCATGACTAATACCTGGGTGGTGACTTGTATAGCAGGCGTTAATTCAGACAAATGTTGCTTTTGCCCTGGGGGAAGAAAAGAGAACACACCCTGCATGGGTACATGTGTCTTTGTTTCCAGACGCCTTTCAGAAAGGAAAGGAAAAAACTCACATCCTTGAATTGAATCGCCTATTTCTTAGTCCTCCATTGTAATGTTGTGGTGTCATCGAATCCAGGATGGTGCTTGGCTGCAGGCCCTTTGCTTTTTTTTTTTTTTTTTGAGACAGAGCCTCAAGCTGTCCCCCTGGGCAGAGTGCCGTGGCATTACAGCTCACAGCAACCTCCAACTCCTGGGCTCAAGCGAGTCTCCTGCCTCCGCCTCCCAAGTAGCTGGGACCACAGGCGCCCGCCACAACGCCCGGCTATTTTTTGGTTGCAGCCGTCATTGTTGTTTGGCGGGTCCGGGCTGGGGATTCGAACCCGCCACCTTAGGTGTACGTGGCTGGCGCCTTAGCCGGTTGAGCTATAGGCGCCGAGCCAGGCCCTTTGCTTTTTGATGAGGGATATCTCTATCCTGATCATAACTTGTCTGCTATAAAGAAGGAAAAAAAAAAGTCCTTTCTCTCCCAACTCCCTTTCCTCTTATTTTTCTTCTAGTTTCAGGAATTGAGAGAGAGAATCTGGTTGATCAGCATGCCTCATTTTTAGGTAAAAGAATAAACCTTTGGAGAGTCACATGACTAGTTCACGGTCAAACCCAGCTGGAAGAAGAGTTTGGGGGTTGATTTTCTAACCGAGGACTTACCCAACAGGGAAATTCCCAGGCTCTGTGATTGGTGGAGATATTTTAAGAATCTTTAGAAGCATATAATTTGCTGGAAGAGGTCTATACTTTGGTCTGCTTCTACCTTACATAGTGGAGAAAAATCTATGTGAATGGGAAGGTCACTTCACAGTTTTTAGTTCAGAATACTAGAAGTTTTTGTGTTCACAGCATTGTTATAGCAATGTGAAATCTTGACCCTCTGTTGCTCTGCCAAATGTGCCTTATTTGCTGTGAATTGAAAGGTCAAGCATGAGCTCACGTTTAAATGTTCTGTGTTTCATTCTCTTTTCCCATTTAACTCTTCATAGACTGCATTCATTGTGTAGGCATTCACTGGTTCAGGAAAGAGCAAAGGTCTACAGACTTTTCTGTGAGGGACAGAGAGTAAATATTTTAGGCTTTGTGGAACAGTCGCTGTCACAGCCAGTCAATTTTAGTTTTACGGTGTGAAAGCAGCTGCATACGGAAATGAATGAGTGTGACTTTGCTTCAGTAAAATTTAAATTTATAGACGTTGAAAAGAATTTCTGTAGTGTTTATGTATGTGTCCAGAAATATTCTTGTTTTGAATAATTTTTTCTAATCATTTAAAAATGTAAAATCTCCTGGGAAGCACCCATGGCTCAACGGAGTAGGGCGCTAGCCCCATATGCCAGAGGTGGTGGGTTCAGACCCAGCCCTGGCCAAAAAAAAATTGTAAAATCTCCTAGGTTCTTTTCTTGGGCTGTGCATAAACACACAGTAGGGCACCGGCCTTCAAAATACTTAACGTACCAATGCAGAAAGAGAAGAAGTGAGCTGATTTCTTACCTTCAGGGCAGAAAGTTCAAATTCTGTCTCTCCTGAATTAGCTTCTCTAGAGCTCAGTTTTAACATCTTGTCTTTCGGTCTTTACCTAGAGCTGTGTGTTCGTTCTGAAAAAGACTTAGTTTGCAACTGTAGTTCAAGGAGGAGTGGTATTTGCTTAATATTATTTTAATTCAATCTTTCTGACACATGCCTAGTCTGTGTTGGCTTTGGGTATAGGCCAGTCAGTGCTTCACTGAATCATTGTTTCATTGAATCATCCTCTCCAAATGTAAAACAGAACAAATTCCTGTATCTTATACTTTGCTACTGGGTTGAAAACCTAGAGTAATGATGAATTTATTGCAGTTTTCTAACAAATATACAGAATCTATTTAAATTCTTAGGGATGTCTTCCTGTTTTGTAACCTCCTTTAAACACATAATTGTCAGAGTACAGAAATGTCTGTCAATAGTGGCACTACCAAGGATTTAAAGGAAAAAGCTACACTTGGGTTTTCATTAGGGTAGTGGCAATACTTAGTCTAGTCTGATACCTGTCATACAAACTAAAGAGTAATTTGTCAGTCTGTAACCTGCTTGACATGTATTGTAAATAATCCCTTACCTTAGAGGTGAAATGCTGAAAGTCATGGTTCATGAAGGAATTAGGCAGTATCGGCATTAATATTTGAGGAGAAAACATATGCATGTGTTAAAAGCTGCAGAATTCTCAATAGTCTTTAACTGATGTTTCTTCACTGGGTTGAAAACGTTCACAATTTTGAGGCAAAGTCATTAACATACATGGTAGAAGCTCCATAACTGACCGTCTCCTAAGTTGACTTAATTTTCACAGATGGGACATGCACCACATGTACCTGTCAGTACAACAGGTGTAGTTCCTTATGCTGACCCCTTCTGTATGCTGACTGGCTTGTCACAGTCCCTTCGGTGCTGCTTACAGAGGTCCTACTGTATTATGGTTCATTACCATTGTTCATTTTGTGGTTGTGTTTTGTTACTAAGTATTGCCAAAGTTGTAATACTAGTTCACTGGTAATACTCAATATTCTCTTACGTAACTGGTTTCAAGGTTCTCAGATTACCTTTTATTGTCTTGTTTCTTCAATGAGTTAATGTATGTAAAGTGTTTAGAGCTTGGCACACAGCATATACAGTTTTGCATTATTGTTACTGATTAGTTGTATAATTCCAGATTCCAGTATCCCATTCACTCATTAAGTAACTAGTGGAATATAGTGGTTTAGACACAGTTACTGCTTTTTGAACATACGTTATAATAGTATCAGGAATACTATCAGAAGTTAATGTTGGGAGATGTGGAACTTGGTTTACTTCTGAAACCTGTAGAATTTGAAGGAACCTCAAAGATTATCTAAAGTATAACACCTTTGCTTTGTGGAAGAAATGGGTTCAGTGTAGTTAAATGACCTAACCTTGTTTCACAACTAGTCAACAGCCAACTGGACTAGAACTGTGCTAGTGATGTTTCCAGAATACTATTGTTTCTTGAAGAATACACTAGATTGGGCCTCAGGAAGCCCAATCCACTAGATTTAGGATGGGTTTTTGTTTTGAACAAGTATTCCTGAGTGATGCTTATGCTCACTAAAATTCAAAAGCATTGCACTGTACTTGTGCTTTGGTGGTAGCTGGAGAAATTCCTTTGGCCATTTTAGGATCAAAGTTGATTTACTTGAAAGTAAGTCTCTTGGTAGTATTTATCTGCATCTAAACAGATTATAAGAACAAAAGAGCTTATTTGTCCAAAGAGCTTGCTTTTGATGCAGAAATTATAAGATTTCATGCCTGTAATCCTAGCACTCTGGGAGGCTGAGGTGGGTGGATTGCCTGACCTCACGAGTTTGAGACTAGCCTGAGCCAGAGTGAGACATATATGATAGAAGCTCCATAGCTGACCACTGTCTCTAAAAATAGCCCGGGTTGGCTCGGCGCCTGTGGCTCAAGCGGCTAAGGCGCCAGCCACATACACCTAAGGTGGCGGGTTCAAATCCCCAGCCCGGGCCCGCCAAACAACAATGATGGCTGCAACCAAAAAATGGCCAGGCGTTGTGGCGGGCGCCTGTAGTCCCAGCTACTTGGGAGGCTGAGGCAGGAGACTCGCTTGAGCCCAGGAGTTGGAGGTTGCTGTGAGCGTGATGCCATGGCACTCTACCCAAGGGGATAGCTTGAGGCTCCGTCTCAAAAAAAAAAAAAAAAAAAGCCCGGCTTGTTGCAGGCACCTGTAGTCCCAGCTACTCGGGAGGCTGAAGCATGAGAATTGCTTAAAGCCTAAGAGTTTGCGGTTGCTGTGAGCTGTGACGCTATGGCACTCTACTGAGGGTGACAAAGTAAGACTCTGTCTCCAAAAAATAAATAAATGAGATTATCTAGGCCTGCTCTTTCTTTTCTTCCTTTCTTTCCTTTTTTTCCTTCCTTTTCCTTCCTTCCTTCCTTGCTTCCTTCCCTCCCTCCCTCCCTCCTCCCCCTGCCCCCTAGAGTGCTGTGGCGTCACAGCTCATGGCAACCTCTAACTCCTAGGCTTAGGTAATTCTCGTGTCTTAGCCTCTTGAGTAGCTGGGACTACAGGTGCCCACCACAATACCCAGCTGTGTTTTTGTTGCACTTTGGCCGGGGCCGGGTTTGAATCTGCCACCCTCCATATATGGGGCTGACACCCTACCCACTGAGCCACAGGCATTTCCCTGCCTTTTATTTCTTAAAGAATGATATGGAAAGGTATAGAACCAGGGGGTGAATTGGAAGCAAGAGATGACATTGAATTCTTACATTTTTTCTTTATTAAGAGATGACATTGAATTCTTACATTTTTTCTTTATTAAGAGATGACATTGAATTCTTACATTTTTTCTTTATTTCTGAAGAAAGCCTTCTGAGCCCACTCACCTTGGGAGTGTGCTTCACAGGGTGTCCAGGAAAGAATTTAGTCCTGTCTCTCTGCCCAGTGCTACAGACAGATATACTCTATGTGTTGTAGGGATCTTTTCTCCTTAAGTGGCCAAGTTCATTAGGAAGGAGCTTACCTCCCCTGGGGTATCTGTTCATTTGAGGGATCTTTGTACTAATTTCTTTCCAGATGCTCATGGCATAAGCTTATTAGCCATATGGAACAACAGTCAGCTCCTCGAGCCAGTGTATCTTGTCATGGTGCCCACGGGCCTAGCAGCCAAACACACAAGAACAAATATGTTCAAGGACAACTGTAAAATCCCATATGTTGAGTATTAGATTACTGGGAAAATTTATTCTTTATTTAACATACCTTAATCAAAACATTTTACATCAGAACCATGATCCCTTTTAAAATAGTTATATAACTGAACATCGGATTAACTGAATTTCTATTCCTACCAAAGTGTTAATGTTTGTTGCTTTAGGGTGGTCGGAAGGGCAGTGTTAGTCTTGGAATATTTTCAGTTAATACCTCCTTGACTTCTCTGTCCTTTCATTATTTTTAATGAAACACTTTGTTTTCTTTCCTGTGTCTCAAGGGGGCGAGCTTGCATTTCCATCTCTAGTCCAGGAGTTTGGTTAAAAGCCTTTGTTTTGTGAGGCAGGCTGTTCACAGCTTTCCTGTTCAGCTCTTATGTGAACACGTGGCCCCCACCAGGCTATCTGGTAACCACGCTGAAGCTGTAACACTGATGTTCAACATGGCTTACATGTCTCACCCTATTATTTAATAGTTGTCAATTTTAAAAAAGGTCCTTTAAAAATGTCTTTGCCACCTTATTTATACATGCAGTTTTATCACCTAAGAAAAGGCAGACTGGCCTCTTTTTGAGTTGCCAAGAAGTCTTATCTGCATACATTTCGCATTTAACAGAGCTGGGGTCTCCCTTTAATTGACCCTTTTGGGTTTAAAACTAGAGAAAACTTAAATTCTCAAGCTTTTTCCTGTAAACTTTTTGGAGACACTTTTTTTTTTTTTTTTTTTTGAAACAGACAAAGTCTGGCTCTTTCCCCTGGGGGTTAGAATACATTCACTTTATCTTAGCTTACAGCTACCTCAAACTCCCTCTCTTTTCCCCCTCCCCTTCTTTTTTTTGTGTAGATAGGGTCTTGCTCTTAATCAGGCTGGTCTCTTGAACTCTAGTGAACCTTCTGCCTCAGTCTCCCAGAGTGCTAGGATTACAGGCCTGGAGACACTTCCTAATCTCCTCTGAAATGGAGAGTTTCCAGGAAAGTCTTGCAGTGGCTCCTTCTACAGACTTTTAATATAGCTGAAGAAAAGAACCCCAGATTGTAAAGCTGAAAACGGCAAAACTATATTCTTAATGTAAAACTATCCATAAATAATGTTTGTAAGTATGTAATTTAATAATCTGGTTATACATTTTTCAAGTGACCTTGAGCAAGTTATTTAATTTCTTTGGTCTCTGTTTTCCCCTTTGTATAATGGGCTTTGTTTGCTTGTTTGTTTGTTTGCTTGTTTTTGAGACAGTCTCACTATGTCACCCTTGGTAGAGTGCTGTGACATCTTGGCCTCCCAAGTAGCTGGTACTATAGGAGCCCACCACAACACCCGGCTATGTTTTGGTTGCAGTTGTCATTGTTTAGCAGGCCCAGGCTGTGCTCAAACTCGCCAGCCTCAGTGTATGTGGCCAGTGCCCTACTCACTGAGCTACGGGTACCAAGCCTATAGAATGGTTAATATCAAAATTTTCTGCCAGCTCTTAATTTTTGATTAGTGTATGATTGTAAATGATTGGAGCAAATTTAAAAATGTGGAGGTCTGTGTTGTATGTTAGACCATAAAGAAAATTGGGGGACTTTAAAATTACACTTTGTTTAGTGTGATTTCTTAGTGATGTCTTGCTCCTGGGCCACCAGAGTAGTGAAGGTAGACATTGTATATGAAATTGTCCACTCTATCCAGAAAAAGTTACAGGGGCACCAAATTCAGAGGTTTCTGGTCTCCTAAGCTGCTCAATTTTGCGATACAGCTTTTGGCTTTGATTTCATTCATTTATTCACTTAGCAAACAGTATAAATAATTGCCTTTTCCTGGTCAAGGTATTGCATTCAATATCTAGCAAACTTTTAAAAGTTAGATATTGTTTCTGCCCCCAGCATACTTAAATGAGAAACCAAACATAGGTAAAATCGCAGTATGTGAGACTAGCCATCAGGTGCCATCAGTGTGCTATGGGAATTCACAGAGAGAAGAGTCCTCAGGAGGTGCTTGTCTGAAATGTGGGGGCATTTCCTGGGTGATAACCATACTGCAGCAAATGTGATATTGACGTTTTCAGTGGAAGGACAAGGGTTTTTGTGCCTTCCGGCCTTGTAGTTATTTCTTTCTTTCACAGTGTACTCACCCCTCAAAGATGATAGCATTGCCTAAGAATTGCCAGAAATGCCCCACTTGCAAGGTTACTGGTCTGCCCCGACTAGGAAACTGAGAAAGTAACGTTTACCATAGAAGTATGAAGAACAGAAGTATTCAGTAGCATATGGACCTTGTGGGAATTAAACAAGCAGTGCCTCTGTTTCAATATTTCCATTCAGCCAGTGAAAGCCTATGTTCTCCCGCCTTGCTGCTTTAACTGCATGCAGTGATGTATTTTGCTTTCTTTCTGAGAACCCCTAAAGCCCTGTCACTGCTTGTGGTCATAAACAATTATTAGGACATTGTCTTAAGTATTTATTTCAGTGCACATGTGAAGTCTTCCAAAAAAGTTAGTTGGTGGTGAAAATACCTTTCGTGAAGTTTAGGACACAGAATTCTGTTTTGAGCACATTTAAAATACCTTGAGTTTAAGCCTAACTTGGAGGTAAGTCTAAAACAGAATATTTATTGTGTTAGCCTTCCTTATCTGTAGTTGGCATTTGATCCTGGCTCAGTCACCAAGATTGATATACTTTTAAGAATTTTGAAAGCTTAATCATTCCACTGGGGTTGGAGTTTAGAGGTTATAGATGTGTAAAAATGAACCATTTTTCATGTGTGATTTCCTACTAAAGCTATTTTTAAGAAATTTCTGAAACTGTTTGAACTAATTATAATACAAATACAGTAGAGTTTTCATCCTTGACCACCTCTTTAAGTTGACCTACTTTCACAGAGCAGACATACACCTCATCTCTGTGTCAGTACTATAGGCCTAGTTGCTTATGTTGACGACCTTTTTTTGACCAGTTTGTTACAGTTCATTAGGTGGTCAACATACTGTAATTGGAATAAATATACAGCTTCACAAAGTGAACCCTGTGGGAATATTTATTTCAAAGTGTAAAGTTGGCTTGGAGCTTTCATTCATGTGAGGTATGTTCATATGTGTGTGCTGCTTTTACTGTGTGGAAGATGAGGGACCTTGGGAGCAGCATACCATCTGGGAATTGTTATCCCCTCTCTGAGGCAGTTTAAAAAAAAAGGGTGGAGAGAGATAAGTAGTTAAAAATTATGAATATTTTATTGCTGGGAATCTCCTTGAAGAAAGATCAATTTAAAAGTGCTTGAATTGGAACTGTCCCATCCCTCTTTTGTCTATTTGTAGAAAGAGCATAGGATCAGAAAATTAGTAGTGGAGTCATTCAAAGTTCTTTTCTATTCATTTTCTAGATTGTGTAACGACAAGAATCTCAAATCTTCCAGCAAGAATTGTTCTCATTAATACAGCCGTTCTCAACCTGTGGGTTGCGACCCATAGGAACTATATTAAAGGGTCACAGCATTAGAAAGGTTGAGAACCACTGCATTAATAGAATCTTAGTATAGGGAGGTTTTTTAGTGATTGTGAGGTTGTCCCTTTAATGTTCAAAGAAGGAACTTGGGCCCAGACAGCTTGTGTGCTCAAAGACCTGTCATCATGTGCCCAGCCAGTTACTGGTAGAGAGTTCCCTGCTTGCCCACCTCTGAGAGAACACCTCGTCATACTGAAATTAGCTGCTTAGTGTCACACAGTGGGCTGGAGGCACCCTACAAGCCTCCCCAGGATTTCTGCTGATTACAGTTCTGTTCTTGTTCCACTGTGAGAATTCTTAAATAGAACTATCTTTACTGGTCAGTGATTCTCCTCTACTTTATTAAGTACTTTAATTTCCACCCCCTCATTCACTGAGAAAAATTATGGGAAGGATACAGCTGAATATGACTTAATGCCTTTGCTGTGGTTGATAAGCAGTATGCACCTGCTACCCTGGTGGCTCTGTAGTGCTCCTTTTAGCAAGTTGCTGTCTGCTAGAGATTCTTAGAGGCCGTGGTTGGGCCATGTGTAGA
This sequence comes from Otolemur garnettii, assembly GCF_000181295.1. Taxonomy (NCBI): domain Eukaryota; kingdom Metazoa; phylum Chordata; class Mammalia; order Primates; family Galagidae; genus Otolemur; species Otolemur garnettii. Next base: position 9,759,205 of record NW_003852424.1, read on the forward strand.
TTGCAATACGGGGTGATTTGGACAGACTGAAGATTCCTCCTTCCTGTCTTCTCCTTCCAGAGAGAAGGAATCTTTATTTTCATGTGCACCTGTTCTGTGTTACCTTTCTTAACATTTAGTGAAATTGGTACCTACTAAGGCAGGCAGAGGATCTTTGGTTCTAAAGGGCCTGCACAAATACTCAGGGTTCCAGGTTTGTTTAATGCTGTTTCCTGACAGTGCTTCAGGGGACAAATGCCTTGGGAAGGGAGGAGCTTTCTGCTTGCACATCCTTTGGAAGGAATGTGTCCCAGTAGCCCTAGGGAAAGCAGAATTGTAGGATCCCCTTTCTAATACTCTTTATCTTTCTGTTTCCGTGGAAATGAGAACTTATGGAAAATGTGCTCTGCTCAGTTTTATTTTTTGACATCATTAATTTCTTTGTCATCCTTCCTCATTTTGCTGCCACGAAGTCTGTTATATTCATTTTCCCCCTGAATCATCTACAAGCCTTGCTCTTTTTTAGGCAGAAGACCTAGAAGGGAGCGGCATACAGAAGGATACGCAGAGTGGGTTTGGTTTAAGCCTCTCCCTACCCTGCTGAGCTAGTGGCTGAGGGAGAACCAGGGACCAGCTCAACTACAGGCCTCTTGAAATTGGCCAGTCTGGAGGTGATCTGCCAGGAGAAGCACCAGTGCCCCCCTGGTGTGCAGTCTGCACTTCATGGGCAACAGGGCGTCTCTTCTAAGTGGCTGAGGAGATTTTTCCCTTATTCCACCCCTGTGAGGAGCGAGGCTGTGGGGAGACCACAGACTGACTTGTCATCAGGGAAGCATTGTGTCGGCATGTGAGTCCCCAGCTTGCTTGGAGGAAGGGACTACATTCCGACAGTGTAATTTAGTCTTAGGATCTTTGTTACAAATATTTACTATTGTGCATTTCCAAAACTACTTGAATCTTTAATTTGGTAACATGTATTGTTTTGCATACTGAACGTTGTAGTAAAAACCGGGGATGCCATGCTGGGTAAAGTGACTAAGATTATAAATTTATTTTAATTATTCCTCCTGTTCAACTCTAACTTTACTTGATGACCAATCTCTCTCTCTCTCTTTTTTTTTTTTTTTTTTTTGTACTCTATAGTAAGAAGCAAAGAAATGAACCAGAAGCTGTTGCCTGGGTGCTGGGAACTCAGAGAAAGGATGTTTTAGTGTTTAGGCCTACCTACACTCTGATCTTCCTACTGTTCACTTCTGGTAGCATTAAGTGGAGTTTTGCTGAAATGTTTCACTCAAGGGATTTTCCCTGTTGACAGCATTGCTTGTCTTAAAATAGAAGAGTTGGTCTTTTCATTCCACTTCCAGAAAGTGATGCCTGTGTCTTGATTGTTTTGCTGTGGAACAGTTCCTGTCTCTGTTACCCTCATACTCGACACGATAGGCTGTGTTCCTTCCTGGGAGTCGTTGGGTTTCCCTAGTGGGATGATGGAAAGGAGGGAAATAGAGGTCTGGCCCTCTTCCCTCATTAGCGCTGAAACCTGCTGCTGTGTCTGCTTCACATCAAGCTCAATGGATATTTTTCTCCTTGTCTGAGAATGTTCTTTCCTCCTTGAGTAAGGAAAAGGATTTAAATGCTGGCTTTCTTGACATGGAACTTCAGTGCAATTGCTATTCCACCTGAACCCATTAGAAGGAATACCTACAAGCTGTGGGAAGAAGTTATTTCAACATTGGCATATATTAAGTATATACCTCATATAATGTGGACGTTGCTCTTAGGCTTGCTTTTTAAGTTGAAAGAATTAGACGACTTAGGTCTTTTCACAGCTGTGGTCATTTCATGGTCATCTGAGACTAGCTGTACTCCAAAAACAGAATCCTGCTCTGTCTTGTAGGATTTGAGAAGAGTTTGACATTAGCACACCCTGCAACCCCTTAGGATTATTATGAAGCTGCTGGAGGGTCTTAAGAGAAGTTGGCAGTGAGGAATACAGATGATTATCAGAGTTATAGTGTATTGCTCCCTGCGCCCTTTTGGTCTCCTACTAGGAGCTACTGTGCTTTCACCTGTTCCTAGAGCGGGG
>NW_003852424.1:9761286-9763109 GCF_000181295.1 Otolemur garnettii
GGGGGAGAAGGTGGCAAATGTATGGGTGGTTAACAGTGTCAAGGTTTCCTTTCTTTGTTCTGTTCCTGTAGGAAGCTGTGCTGCCCTTTGTTTCTTGGCGTGGTTCTTTGGGAAGTTAAAACAAAGTAATACATGCTCTTTTATAAATATCATGTCTGAATAAGTCTTGCTGTTCTTTCAAAACTTGGCCTCACCCTATAGGTTATCTAGTACCAGCCATGTGTTAGTGGACAAACGTGACGGTGCCCTGAAACACGACTGCTGTGCAGAGTTGCCTTGCTCCTTCCTCTCATAAGGCTAGTTAGTGGAAGGAAAGGGAAGACAAAGGAGAGCTTTAATTGGGGAGTGGGGGGGGGGCGGGGGCAGCATGCAAAAGGATAAGCTAAGTCCCTTTACTGCATCTGAGACTGGCTGTAGTCCAAAGCATGAAATGACCACAGCTGTGAGAAGACATAAGTCGTCTAATTCTTCTAGCAGTTGTTCCTATAACTTGTAGTTTATCACCTAAGCATAGGGTGGAGAAGATGGAAATAGGGGTTTTTTTCTGTTGTTGTCGTTGAAAGAAGAGCTAGCTGACTCTTCTTGCTTTGAAAAGCATTTTCTCACAAAACCAACTAATTTAGTCTAATGGAGGGAGGAAGATAATTGTACAAATCTAAATAAGTAAAAGTGGGACTTGTTAAATATTTTTAAAAGCAGGGCTTTTAATTTATATACACAATTACTCGGGAAATTACAGCAGCTGTTGCTAAGTGGAGGCACTGCTGGGCTTGTTTCTTGTAAGAGGACTTCAAATATTGACATTCATTTTCACAAAAGAAATGTTCTTTTAGGAAGTTTTTAAAAATAAGCAAAGAGTAATTACATTTGACAATTGCATGTCATTAATTTTAAATTTAATGAGGCAGCCTTTTCAGAGGGGTCAGTCTAGATGTGTATATGTATGTATACCTGTACATATATACATATGTGTCTATGTACACACATATATGGAAGTATAGAGCCCTTAGAATTCAGACCAGGGCAAACTCCATTTGTATGAAAGAAAGATAATAACTGTAAGCCATATTAAGTAATGCTGTGCTCTTCTGAATGCCACTAATGTTTGTTGTAGCATCCTCTCGGGGGAGGCAGATGAAAGATATTTAATAATAGTCTTACTAGGTGACAAGTTGGAGGGGCAGAGCATAGTCCTTGTGTGTCCTGCTCAGCTTCCCTGGGAGCTCATGAGCGGCCCTGATAGTACTTTATGCTTTTAATCCCTGGGGGCTGCCTGATGTGCTGGATGAACTGTCCGTAACAGTGCACACCCAGTCAGATGCAGTCTTCTGAGCCAGTAAACACACACGTGGCACTTCTTTATTTTTGGAGAAATTATCAAAATGCATTCATGAAACATTGTCTCAAATAAGTGACCATTTCGTGCAGAGTATATGTAAAAGTTTCACTGGGAACCATTTATTTTTCCAAAGTTTTTATTTAAAACATTCGCATTATCTTCAGAAAGATTGCATGTTTAGAAAAGTACTTGGGGATATTAGCCTATTAATAATTATGAACAAATAGAGATATAAAAATCACTGTGTATTTAGCCAGACTTTCAGAATAGATGGGCTTACAGAACCTAACTAAACCATAGTTTATATTTTTAAAAAGCATTCAGTCTTGGCTTGGCGCCTGTGGCACAGTGAATATGGTGCTGGCCACATACACCGAGGCTGGTGGTTTTGAACCCGGCCCAGGCCAGCCAAAACAACTGACAACTGCAACAAAAATAGTCAGATCTTGTGGCGGGCGCCTGTAGTCCCAGCTACTTGGGAGGC
>NW_003852424.1:9763691-9806605 GCF_000181295.1 Otolemur garnettii
GTGGCTGGCGCCCCAGCCGGTTGAGCCATAGGCGCCGAGCCGGCATCGTCATTTCTCACAGCAACCTCAAAACTCTTGGGTTGAAGTGATCCTCCTGCCTCAGCCTCCTACGTAGCTGGGACTATAGGTACCCACCACAACACCCAGCTAGGTCTTCTATTTTTTTAAGTATCTACTTTAAAAGGGAGGAGTAGATACAGATACCTTAAAAAAAGTAGTAGTAGGGTCTTACTTTTGCTCAGTCTGATCTCAAACTCCTGAGCTCAGGTGAATCACTGCGCCCAGCTGTAGGCTTCATTTTTTGATGAGGTCTAATTACTGATGTTTGTGGTGAGCAAGTGAAACTTTGAAACACCAACCATATACGTGTCTTAAGGAATAGTAGAAAATGAAATTGAGTAGGTTTAGAGAGCAATATGAAATCTAGACAGGGAAGAGTAGAGTGGGTGAAGCTAAAGACTTTTGTACCACCTTCCTGAATGACAATACAAATCATATCAAAATCATATTGAAAGGACCAGATTTGCCACCAAGAAACCATGCACACCTGGAAATCTTAAGGCATTTTATTCTTTTCAGGCATATGCTCGGGTCACTCCCACCATCAAAGTGGTTGTAGAAGAGAGTGGCCTTGAAACAAAGGGCAAGAAAACTTTTACACACTTTCTCGCAGGGTATTATGGGTTGCAATAAAATGCCAAGGAAGATGGCTGAGGAAGAAGCAGTGTCCATTACTTATTGGTCATTGGGGAGGCCTGGGGTTTTGATAGGTTACCTGTCTTTCTGTAGTTGGGGTCTTTGCTAGAGTTAGTACCATGTGAACTTCTGATTGGTTATTGTTATCAGGGCTGTTCACCTGATTTACGGCCTGTGTCTGTTGTGGAGCTTCTTGCGGCCCCTGCCTCCCCCCCTTCCCTTTGCCTTTTCTTTTCCTCAGTTTTTTGTTCTTCCCTCTTATAACTATTAACTATTATTATTAATCTGAAAAGAAGAAAAGAAAAAATAATAATGAAGTCACGGCTGCCCCTTCATTATCACTTTTGTGCTGAGCCATCTTCATGTGTTCCCATTTGCCTCTGAATAGAGTTTAAATTTTTTTTTTTTTTTTTTTTTTTTGAGACAGAATTTTAAGCTGTCACCCTGGGGTCATCATAGCTCACAGCAACCTCCAACTCCTGGGCTTGAGAAATCCTCTTGCCCAGCTTTTCTCTTTTTAGTAGAGATAGGGTCTCGCTCTTGGTCAGGCTGGTCTCGAACTCCCAAGCTCAAGCAGTCCACCTGCCTCAGCCTTCCAGAGTGCTAGAATTACAGGCTTGAGACACTGTGCCTGTAATTCATATGACATCACATGCTTTTTAAAATTTTTTATTTTAAATTAACACACAGTTGTACAGGTTATGGAGTATAGTGTGATGTTTCTATATACTATGTGTAGTGATCAAGTTAGGGGAATTAGTATGTCTGTCACCTGAAGCTTTTATTATTATGATGATGATGATTATTTTAGTAGAGATGAGGGTCTTGATTTTGCTCAGGCTGGTTTTGAAATCATGAGCTCAAGCAGTCCCCCTGCCTCAGCCTCCCAGAGTGCTAGGATTATAGGCCTGAGCCACTGTGCCCAGTCCATTTATTATTTCTTTTTGGTGAGAGCATTCAAAGTCCTCTCTTCTATTTTGATATGTATAACATTATTGTTAACTTTAGACACCCAGCTGTGTGATGGAGTACTAGAATGTATTCCTCCTAAGTCTAACTTTACTCGTTGACCAATCTCTCTTCATCCTCCCTGCCTCTTAACCCTCCTAGCCACTATATTCTACTCTCCACTTACTTGAGACCAACTGTTTTAGATTCTACCTTATAGGCCAGGCGTGGTGCCTCACACCTATAATCATATCACTCTGGGATGCAGGGTGGGTAGATTGCTTTGCGCTCATGAGTTTGAGAGCTAAGCATGAGTGAGACCCAGTCTCTACTAAAAACGGGAAAACTAGCTGGGTGTTATGGTGGATGCATATGGTCTCAGCTACTGCAGAGGCTGAGGCGAGAAGATTGCTTGAACCCAAGAGTTTGAGGTTGCTGTGCGCTGTGATGATGTGGCGTTCTACCCAGGGCAACAGCGAGACTCTTGTCTAAAAAACAAAAAAGATTCTACTTACGAGTGAGATCATGTGGTATTTGTCTTCTGTACCTGGCTTATTTCACTTAATGTGTACCAGGCTTATGCACATTGCCATACATAGCAGGATTTCATTGGTTTTATGGCTGTGTAGTACTCCATTGTGTGAATATAACACACTCTACCCATTCATCCATTGATGGATCAACTTAAGTGTCTGTATCTTGACTTTTTTGCAGGGGGGTGGGGGAGCTAACTTTGTCACTCTGGGTAGAGTGTGGTGGTGTCATAGCTCACAGCAACCTCAGATTCCTGGACTCAAGTGATTCTTTTGCCTCAGCCTCCTTAGTAGCTGGGATTACAGGCTTTAGCCACTATCCCTGGCCCCGTATCTTGAGTATTATGTATAGTGCTATAATAAACATGAAAGTACAGATATGTTTTCACCGTACTGTCTTCACTTCTTTTGAATAAACGCCTCGTAATGGGATTGCTGGATCATATGGAGGTCCTGTTTGTACGTCATGCACTTTTGTAGTCCAGGCTGTTCGTGTTTTTCCAGCCTACGGTCACAGCATTCCGTGACATGAGTCTGATGCTTGTAACCAGGCATCTTGCTGTTCCTCTGCTGTACATGGCATTCGCTCACCTTTGTACCTTCACCTACATTCTTCATATGCAGTGCCCACCTCCTCTCTCCCATTTCTTTATTGTAAATCATCACCTTTATGAAACTTTTCTTCCTAATCACTTAAGCCAGAGATTCCCATTCCTGCTACCAGAATTCTGCTTTACATCTGTACTACCTACCCATGCTGTCTGACGTATTTATGCAATTACCCTGCTCTGTTTTCCTTCAGGACCCAGAAATGATTTATGCATTTTTAAATCTGTCCTTACACCTTACAGAGCAACTTACCTATAGGAGACACTTAAATGTTTGCCGAGTAGATAAATAAGTTTGGCTAATATTCATCAGTTTGCTATTACTTGGCCGTGACGCGCTGGTGGTGACATAATCCTGTTAGGGAATTGTAGTCGGTGGATGTCCCCATTGTTTCCTTTACCTCACTGCCTTTGTTTTATGGAAGAAAGCTTGTTCTGACTTCCGTAGTTGATCATATGGAAAGGGAGCTTGCCTCATTTGTTGGCTCTTCTCTTCTCTGTCCGTTTCCTTGTCAAAACACTCTTTGTCCAGCCTCCTCCCCTCCTCCAGCTATTAGAAGCCTTTGTCCATATTCCTGACCAAGATAGTGTGTGCTCAAACATTCTCTTTTGGCTTCTATGGCAGGATTTCTGACAAATCAAAAGTACGTATACCAAAGGACAGCCATACAGTTGGCATGGAGCTCACTCCATGGTAAATGGTCCCTTTTTTCTGTCAATGCTTTATTCTCAAAGTTTTTATACTCTAAAATATTTATTATTAGGTTAGCAATCCTTATAGCAATCATTGTATAAGGATCTATCAATATATTTTCTTTGAAGGGAGGAAATCTTAAGAGAAAACTAGAAAGAGTTGAGTATGCAGACAAAACACACATTTTCCCCTGTGAAATGGTAGAATGTTTAAGTCCACCTTTTTACTGTATTCTGCCACTGTACCAGAACTACCTTCACCAAGGTCTAGGAAATATTTGCCCAGATCCCAGATCTCTTATTTACGTGACCTTTTCACAGCATTTGGCATTGTTTGCCATTCTTTATTTGAACTACTTTCCCCCTTTATATTCCTTGATGTCACACGTGCATGTTTGTTCTCATATTCTTAGGCCCAACCCCAGGGGTTCTTCCGAGTTGCAGATAAACATTTTCCAACTGCTTGCCATGGCTCTGCTCTGTCCCACCTTTTAGCTAGTTGTCCAGGCCTTATACCTAGTCGGACATGACTCTTTCCTTCATCCTCCTATCCCCATTGTCCAGTATCTTGTTAATGCTAAATATTGTTGGACTCTCAATTTCTTTTTTTAACCCTCTTTTCTTTTTCTTCTTTCTTCTTCCTTTTCTTTTCTTTTTTTTCTTTTTTGAGACAGTTTCACTATGTCACCCTCGATAGAGTACCATGGTATTCACAGCTCACAGCAATCTCAACCTCTTGGGCGTAAGTGGTGCTCTTGCCTCAGCTTCCCAAGTAGCTGGGAGTACAGGTGCTCGCCATTCAAGCCCGCCAACCTCAGTGCATGTGGCCAGCGCTGTAACCACTGTGCTACAGGTGCCAGCCCTCTTCTTCCTTAAGAGGCAGGGTCTCTGTTGCCCTAGTTTGAGTGCAGTGGCACAATCATAGCTTGCAGCAGCCCTGAATTCCTGGGCTAAAGTGATCTTCCTGCCTCCCAAGTAGCTGGGACCATAGTCATCTGCCACCCCCTTGGCTAATTTTTTTTTTTTTTTTTTTTTAATGGGGAAGTACCTTGCTTTTGCTAAGGCTGGTCTTGAGCTTTTGGCTGCCAGCAATCCTCCTCTGCGTTGTCCTTCCCAAAGTACTAGGATTATAGGCGCGAATTCCCTGCCCAGCCTCAAGTCTCTTTTCTCAGTCTCCACTATCATCACCCAAATTTAAGATACCATCATTTCTCATCCATTTTCTGTAACCGCTTACTTCATAACCAATCTCCCAGTCTCTGGTCTTACTCTCTCCTGTCTATTGAGCATACACCAGAAAAAGTATTTTTGAAATGCAGATGTGATGTGCCTTTCTCCTGCTAAGAAGCCTTTAACTTTTTCTGCTTTAGCAAAGTGGACTTCCTTCTGTTCCTTAGAGGTCTCATCCTCTGTCACTGTTCTCTTTTCCCTGGGCATGAGTAGTCTTCTGTTTGGGCTTAGACACCAAATCATTAATCAGTCTCCCTCTAACTCTTTTCTCCTGCCTCGTCCATATATAATTTCTTCTCAGGAGGCCTTTGCTGGCTGTTAGAGTGTGTTCCATCTTCATACCTCTTACCGTACGTACCCTGTGATTCTTCTAACACTTCTTACACACAGTTGTAATTACTTAATGTCCATTTTGTTACCTGTTATATCCTCAGTGCCAAGCATAAATGTTCAATAAATACCTGTTGAAGATTTAGGATAGTGACGGGTAGTTTGTGATAATACAGTCACAACAGTATTATAAATTTTCCTTATGAAATTTCTTGGTTGTTTAAATTATTATTCAGTTTGCCAAGTTTAGTGTTCGTGGTCCTCTAGATTTTAAAAATGGTAATATATTTTAAAGCCACATTCTTTAAGAAGATTTGAAAATGCAATTAAAAAAATTAAATTTGTACAAAATATTTTGTATACTTTAAATATATGCAGTTTATTATATAAATTGTACCTCAGAGCTGTTTAAAAATTAAGTGATAAGAAAAAAAGGACAGGGTGATTACTGTAGTAAGAAACTTTTCAAAAACTGGAATGTCAAGTATTAAAATGTCGAGAGTCACTTTGATGTGCTAACACGTCACACCTGTACTTTCTAAAATCTCGAATCACTTGGCGTTTTTATTTAAAAAATAGAGTCTTTTTCTGCCCTTTGGCATTAATGTAACACTAAATGTAAGAATATTGATGATGAGTAATGAATTTTTACTTTTGTCAAATTTTAACTTAGGTTCCTTCATTATAATTCTCTCAAGTGGCAAAATAAGATGTTGTGAAAGGAAAGATTTACAGAGTCAAATGCAAAGATGTTTTAATGGCTGTGTAGCATTGTATAACTGATTTAAATTCTGAGGGCTGCTTTACCTCATCTGTAGACGGCAAAGTCCACCTTACAGCTTCTTTTGAGGAATAACTGAAGCTGCGTGTGGAAGCGTCTGGCGCACAGGAGGGATTCAGTAAATGTTGTTGCTAATAAATCTCGCTCCAGAGGACCCGTCTAGAGAGTAAACTATCTCTTTACTATTTTTCCAACAGAAATGATCATTGTGCCATTTCCCTATCTTCCCTCCTTCTTCCTTTTATTTCATGAAGCTGTTGAAAATTAACTTTTGAGAGCTTGTTCCATGGGACTTATTTTCTATAAGGAGCCCGAGTTTGTGACGAGAATTGCTTTTCTTTGTATTCTTCTGTATTAATTTTTGTTGTTGTTTCAGTTTGTTGCTGCCAGTGAAATCGTGGGAAGGTCTCTCCTTGCAAAGGCAGCACAAGTCAGTGCAGGGACGGAGCTGTTGGCTCCTGCTTGCTGCTCACGTGAAGGGAATCGCTGCTGGATGGCCCTTTGGCTTCTCATCTCCTTTCCCCCTTTACTCTCGTTGAACCTTTAGCTCTGTTTCAGGAAATGCTAGGAAGGAACGGTAGACTTCCCTTCCCTGGACCCAGAGAGCTTAAACACCTAAATGGAAATTCAAAATGAAATCCTAGACAGAGACGAGGGCATTGCCTTTGCAGTCATTATAAATAATTTTCGTCTTTGCCTTTCAGATACTCATCCGTTTTATTGGAAGCAATCTATTATTTTTAGCAGACTGGAGTTGCTCAAGTAGAAGCCAAATGTTTTATCTATATTCTAGTAAATTTTGCTACCAACAAATGTGTAACTCTGGATGACTCACTATTTTTAAGTTAATGAAATCATAGATTGGTGGAAATCACTGACTGTGGTAGACCTTTCCTTCTCATTTCCTGTGAAGAGTGGAGATGGGAGACAGACAGCGTTCTGCTGCTGCACAAGTATGTTTTCTACAGCGGGGTTTGAGAGAATGTCTCAATTCCCTTTTCTTTGTCCTCTGTAATCACCCACATTCCTGAGCTATGTGGCGAGTGGTAAGATTTCTTAGTCTCAGACTGACAATATATATTATTAGAGCAAAAAGGGACTTGGAACGTAATCCAGTGTGAAATCCCTCTCATTTTTCCAGTCTGGAAATCTAGGTCCAGGGAGTCAAACTAATACATCTCAGTGAGATAGTAACACAGGGGGGGGAAAGAAAGAACCCTAAATTTTTACTGAAGTACCTTGTTTCTCCACAGAGACTAAATTTGATCATCAGTCAGTCACATGCTGCTGCCCTCTGTTCACTTGGGGCTTCAGGAGGAGGAGTAGCAGACTCCTCCCTGCACCCACCATCTTCCCGCGTACTTGCTTATGGTGTTCTGTTTGGGTCTTCAGCGTGCCCACCAGGTAGTGTCAGTTCAGAAACTGCTGTGGAACTTGGCAGGAGCTCTGCCCTAACTGCAACTAAAACAGCCAGGCAGAGGAGATTTAATTCACAAAAAGAAGTGCTACAGCTAAATCAAAATGTTTGAAATATTCTTATACCTCATTTTCTGGACTCTTTAAGAATGTCTGTTGGGTCTTTGGCATGAGATAGACTAAAAGTACTGGTTGGTTCTGTTGAAGAATTTGGGACCAGTTGTTATAGATGGAGGAGGTAGAGAGAAGGAGGTGATACAGTATTAATGTAAATAACTAGAATTATAGTGTTGACGACAAACACATTTTACTACAGTTTCCCAAAAACAAAGGGAAGGAGAAACACCACACACACCCCTCCTTTATATTTATAACTCCCAGCTGTGTTTTAGGTATGAAGTGATTGGTTGCTGTGTTTCAAAATTCTAACAGAATAACTGTTCAGTGGTTCCACATGTTTCTGATAAAAACTTGGAATTGTCACATCAGCTGCAAAAGCGCAAGACTGCAGTTCTGTCTTCTGTTAGGGAGTGCTGAGCAGAACCAGAAGGGAAAGCAGAACACTTTGTTCCCCCACCCAGGGCATTTGTTTTTCAAGAAGAAACAGAATACGAGAGGAGGAAGCCTAGGTTTTCGGCCTGTAGCACAAAGCCAGCAGACAGCCAGAAACAAGCAGGTTAAAAAAAAAAAAAGGTTGTAGGTCTCAAACAGTAATCTGGGCTGTTTAGGAAATTGTATTATTTTGAAACATTATTTCTTTCTAATTATATAAACTTTCTGAGGACAGAGAATTTATTTCTTCTGTTTGCTTCCACTGCAAGGCACAAAATATCTGTGAAGTTGATACAGAGTATCGACATTTAGTCACCAGTTAGGGTTGGGGTAGAATGGCTGTAATGGTGACTAAAGCATCAGTGATCCCTGGAGAGATAGATGCCTGGGAACCTTGAAAGCAGGAAACATTTGATTCTAATTAAAACAGAAGGGCGTGGCAGTGAGGAATAAACCATACTGAGGACAGAGGGGAGGCAGCTGTGTATGTGGATGGGGAGAAGGGAAGTCCTAAATTAGAGTTTGGTGAAAAGCGATATCAGAAAGATAATAAATTATCAGCTTTTCTATATACTGAAGCCTAAAGGATCTTTCCATTGCTGCCCTAGACCACATTGTTTGAAAATATTTATAAATCCCTGGCCAGGTTCCCATACTTTTGGTCAGCCTGAAAAAGAATTTTATTTATAACTTTAAAATCTGTCTAATCATCCTGTTTCTAGCATCATCTCTAATGAAAAGTAATATCTGTGTCACTGTATGGGACAGTCACATGATGCTGTCAAGGCTCGCTGGGGCTTGGGGAGGGGTGAGCTTGACAGGATCAGCAGTGAGGATTGGGGTAGAGGCTGTGAGCTGGTCACACGGAGCTGTGGCGTGCTGACACACAGATGGGAAATGCCTGCGTAGCGGGATTTGGTGTGTTCCTCTCCGCTCAGCTGGTTAGCACCTTGATGCCTGGCCTGAGGAAATGGTGGCCTGTCAGAACTCGTATGCCCCTTTCCAAGCTATTAAAACCTCACCTAAACATTGATAGAAACATTAAATAGGTATTAAATTTCTTTTCTTCCTTTCTGTTGTGTTATTCTAACCCATCTATCACACTCTCTGGGTCTAGCTAAGGACCACTCTGGCCAACTCAAGGGAAATATCACCAGGAAAGAGAATATCATTCTTGTTTCTTTCCTTTTTCTTTCTCCATTTCCATCTTGCTTTTTGCTTCCCTCAGTTCCTCCTCCTCTTCCCTCCCGAATCATTTATGATCTAAGAACAGGTTTGAAGCAAGAGAATGCATCCTCAAATAGGCCTGCCCCTGAGAAGGTTAGCTGGGCGGGGGCTGGGAGGGTCTGGCACAGTAAGAAAACTGGCAAATTCTCACTCCTGTAATCCCAGCACTATGGGAGGCCAAGGCGGTGGATTACCTGAGCTCAAAGGTTCGGACCAGGCTGAGCAAGAGCAAGACCCCCTCTCTAAAAGCTGGGTGTTGTGGCAGGCGCCTATAGTCTCAGCTACTTGGAAAGCTGAGGCAAGAGGATTGCTTGAGCCCAAGAGTATGAGGTTGCTATGAGCTATGACACCACAGTACTCTACTGAGAGTCACAAAGTCAGACTCTGTCTCAAAAAAAAAAAAAAAAACCCAAACCAAAAAACTGGCAAATGATTTAACAGAGCCACACACAGGGCCCAGCCAGTATCAGGGAAAACACTGAGAAAGTCTCAGCCCTCTGTCTGCTCTTTTTCTAATTTTCTTTAAACCCCTCTGTCCTTATCCCCTTGGTCTTGATGATTTTTTAACCTTTGTCAGACACTTTTGTAGCCACTTTTGGATCCAGGAGACATAACTCTGCACTATTTGGCTGACATTTTTCTCATATTAAATCACTGGTTTGCATTTGGCAGGGAGGTGCAGTGTATGCTTTGGGTGGTTTCAATTTTCTGTACTTGTGGAATAGATAAGTGTTGTACATGCCTGTGATGTTTAGAATGACACCCCCTTCCCTCATTAGCATATCACTCTGACATCAGAGGACTGAGTTGCATCTTGCAGTGTCTGACAGAGCCTTTTTCATGGGGTTAGTGGGAGGAGGAGGAAGCAGCGGGTTGGAAAAGGAAGCCTTGTTTTTCTCTCCTTCGTCTGTGGATGAATCATGTTCCCACCACTGCAGTTGGGTTTTCAAATCTCCAAGGCTGCGGCCGCTGAGCTAAAAGGGCAAGTAGTGACGTTCTTGAGAGAGAAGGAAAAATCGGGAGGAGACTGGGCCAGGGAAGGGCTGTGGGAGAGGGAGGGAGGCGAGCCGGAGGACTGTTCCACCCCCACCCTCCCAACTCTGCTGTCCTTAGATATTTTCAACTTAAATCAAAGCCAAGCACTACTGGCTGGTGAGCAGAGACAGACTCTATAGACTTTTGACTTTGAAAAGCATCTCTCAGCCTCTATTTTTTTTTTCCTTGAAGGAAAAATTTGGTTTTAACTTTTTTGTTTTAAGCAAGAACAGAATTTAATGAATTTTTTCATGTTAACTCTTTAAAAGCGTCATCTTCCCTTTTTCTTTCTTTTTCTTTTTCCCCCCGTTTTTTCCTTTTCTGGCAAAGTGCATACTGGATTTTTATTGCCAACTTTGGGTTTTTTCCCATTTGTCGACCATTATGCTTAGCCAGTTCATTCTTAATTTCTTTACTGGAGTTTTCACCAGAGATGGAAACGGTGTGTGCTTCTCTTTCAGTCAAGATCTACACAAATTGCAGCATCAGGAGGCATTTAGTGTTGGTATTATGAATTCTAACTTCATCGTTCCCGCGATCTGAAGTTGCCAGAAAGTCCTCCAGCAGTTCAAGGAATTTGATTCTGTTTGGTTTCTGTTGGATTCATTTTATTTTTTGTTTTGGACCCTTTGGGGTTTTACATAGAGCGGCGCCTGGAGTGCAGAGATCTCCAGCTCACCGTGAGGAATCTGGAACTCTGGGCTTGTGTGAGCAGTCTGGTCACAATTTAACAGTGGATATACTTCCTGTATATTGTCTTGTCTTTTCTGCACTGGGGCAAAATGTATGAACGGCACAAGAGGCGCTACAGCCTGTGTGACATCTCCAGGGTGGACAGGAGTGTGGACGTGGTGTTGCTGAAGGTAAGGGGGCACACCTCATGTGTTCTGTCTTCCTTCTTTGAATCCAGTAGCAATGTCCTTGGCCTTCCCATATTTGGAGAGAGGCTGAGAAGTCTGTGCAAACTATGGAGGGTGTTAGGCTGAAGGATGATTGTCAGGTTCACAGGAGGGTGTCTGAACAGAAACTGCGTGCTTGAGAATCAGCATCGAGCCGCGTACTGTTGAAATGTAATTTTGTTTGCTTTAAGATAGATTCCCCAACACAGGAGAACCTCATATTCTTGAAAATCACAGAGAGAAATTCACTTTCCTAGCTGCTCTTTCCTGGGGTGTCTGTCCTGCTGTCTCTGTCATCCCTGTGGGTCCCACCCCTGTCTTTCTAGGTCTTTTTCTCTATCAGTCTTTCTTCCTCTTACTCTGTCTTTTGTCTGAGTCTTGTTTTTCTGTTATCCTGCTGTGGTCTCCCTGTGAATTCTTTAGGGGAAAGGAAAACAATATTTCTTTCTCTTGGAAGGGTCTCCAGTCAGCCTATTTATTAAGGTGGCAAAACTGACTTGTTGGTTTGGTTTGTCTGACTACATTTCACATGTAGCTCCTGATTCTGTTAGTAGCTGTGTTTGTTTTCTCAGCATTAGTGATGCTGGATGTCTAAGCAGAATGGGGGCGGAGAGTCCGGATAGCTAATTGCTCACAAAAGTCATCCTTGAATCTAAAATTAGTAAAGACTTCTCCAGCCAGTAAGATGGGCGTCTGGGAATGCTGGACGACTCAAGGAGCACCTTTGGGAAATTTAGCAATCTTCTGGTAAAGGCAGGGGAAACTGGAAGCAAACCAATTGTTTCACGGATAACAAAAGAACCTCAATATCTGAAGTTTTGAGGTTGTGAGGGGGGTGATTTTAGGCAAAGATGTATCACTCTGGTCAAGGAAATAGGCTATTTTTTTATTTATCCATTCACACGATGATTTTATTTATTTATTTATTTTGGAGACAGAGTTTCAGTATGTTGCCCTCAGTAGAGTGCTGTGGCATCACAGCTCACAGCAACCTCAAACTCTTGGGCTTAAGCGATTCTCTTGCCTCAGCCTCCCAAGTACAATGGGAGGCTATTTTTTTGTTGCAGTTGTTGTCATTTATTTAGCATTTGAACTCCTGGGCTGGGTTCAAACCCGCCAGCCTCCATGTATGTGGCCAGCACCCTACCCACTGAGATACCGACACCACCTCAATCCATTTTATTAGTTCAGACTCCCTAATTTCTTTCTTTGGTTAAGTAAGGCTAAGGTGGGGAATTAGGCAGCTAGACACAGAAGCTGATGAAATGCCTTGTTAGGTGACATCGAGTTGTGACTGTGCTGTTGTCCTTGTCCCTCCATGCTCTCTAGTGGGGGACGGTTTGATTTGCTGCACCTGGGTTGACAGCCGTTGGTAACTTGATGTTTTGAACTTGTTCCAAGGTATTATTCATTTTGGTTTCTCTGACATGTGATTTCCTTATCCTCATGTAATGTATTTAGGAGTCTAGCTTTAAAGATTTTCATTTGCATGATGTTTTTTGATTCTAAGGAGCAGGGAAGGGGTGAGGACAGAGAAAGAAAATCTCTGTCTGAATATCACAAGAAATATCGTACATTTAAAATAATGCTGAAATATGTGGTATTGTACACTAGCTGGGCCTGAGACCCTTCATAAGAAAGTAGAGCTAAATGAACACAGCGTTCCTGGCCAGTCTTGCGTTCCTGGGTAGTCTTAATGACTTCCTATATGCTGCTGCTTTTGAGACTGACTTGTCAGGCAGTGACTTTGTACCCTTTTTCCAAATGAAGAATAGTAAGGTTTGCATAGTAGGAAGTGTGAAGCACTTAAGTGACAAAGATATGTGTGTGTGTTGGGGGGGGGGGGGCTTTTTTCCCCAAGGTCACAGCTGTCAATAATAAAGATGTTAGTATTCTTTTACTTGTACCATACTGCCTGATAAGGAAAGATTCAAAGTAGGTAAAACTTCACGTCTTGGATAATAGTCATATGTTACAAATAGATAAACATTAAGGGTCCTGCTTTTGGTGTGAAATGAGATAGGGATGTTTGGTGTTAGTTTTTTGCTTTGGAGATAGAGAAGGCAGTTAACAGTGAAAATATATGGAGAAACCTTAAGGACCTGTTCCATGCCAGACATAATGCTAAGTTCAAGAGGTATAATTGTGCTGTCACTGCTTAAAAACAGACAATAAGTTACAGACTGTTACAGCTACTGTAGCAGCATTGAGTATGACACGTGCTATATAGAATAATGGGCAGACTTACTTCAGGTAGAGTGGTCTTAAGACACAGAATCTTTTGGAGGTACAGGCACTTAACAAGCTATTGCCAGAGGATAAAAAGACACCAGCTGTAACAAGGGAAAATGTTCTAGGAGGAATGAACAGGAAATACAGAGGCCCTGAGGAAGGAAAGAACCTGCAGGGCCCTTGTGACCTGCAGGATGGGGAGCACCCAGAGGAATATTGGGAGAAAGATGGAGCCAGAGCTGGGACCTGGAGAGGCAGGGCCTTGGCATCCCTGGCTGAGAATACCTTCTCAGTTTGTTTGTCAGAGATCATTCTTGGAGCATGGGTGTCAGGCTGCCATTGTGATAGTCCAGGCTTTGTGGTCTGGTGTGGAAAGACGTGAGTGATCTGAGACATGGGCATTTTATGTTTACATTCCTACTCTGTCTCTTTTTACATATGGGAAAACAGATTTGATTAGATAGTAATTTTCCCCATGTCTCCCCCTGCATATGTAATTGATAATAGATGCAGCTCCAAGCTGGACTGTCTTCAGAGTCCATGTTTTTTCTTGCTGTCCTAGGCCTCCTTTTTGAGTTGACCAGTTCTTTCTATACATGAGTATGTATATTAACTTTTATTTATATGTACATATGTGTTCTTCCTTTTCTTTCTTTCTGTTTTTTGTATTATACATAAACTTTTCATATTGGAAGAAGTCTTAGAAGTTATCTTGGCCACTTCTTTCACAGTACAGGAATTCCTTCTTTAACATTTCAGATAGGTACTTGATGATACATAAGTTGATTTTGTCACACAATTTTTAGCATATTTTTCCCAAAATTGTTTTGGTTCCTTTTTCTTTTTTAAAGCATTCACAAGTGTTCTCCATTTATTTCAATAAAGTTATTTTGAATTTCCATATTATCTGTGTTGTTAAAGAAAGTTGATGTGTGTACCCAGTAAATTCTCCAGTGATTATGTACATGTCCACTTTTTATCTATGGAAGTCTGCCTTTTTATAGTAAGGAATTTGTCATTTTTCATCTGTTCATTAATGTATCTAAGCATTTAAGGTAATTTCTTTAATATTAAAAGCTCAGTAAATATTAAATGAATTAATTTTTGTAAGTTTGGGTTCATAAGCATATTATAAAATTATGTTAATGTACTGGTACGTTTGATATAAGACCACAGAGAGGAAATACGGCAGTAATTATCAAGTTTAGACGCTGGGCCTGTCTTGGCATGCCATATTTACAGCTTCAGTCTCTCCTGTTGGTATCCTGATAATTCACCATAGATTAGCTTCAACATTCTCACTTTAACTCCCCACACTTTCTTTGGCTTATTCTACATTCTGATCTTCCTTTGTCAGTTCTGCATAGTTTGGTTTTGTGGTAATTCTTTTGCATCAAGACCTTCCTGTAAGATTTCCCTAAGACTAGACACATTGGCCTCATCTTCAGATCAGCTCTTATGTCCCATCATCAGTTCCTAACATCCCCAAAGTCTTATTTATTTTCTGATTTTTTAAAAATAATCTTAAGTTGACAGTATTCCTTGGTCACTCACTCCTCTGTCCCCTAGCCTGATTACACATTTCTTTTCCTCTGTATATGACATTCCCTTGGCTCCCTCCTATTACATACATGGCTTCTGGCTCTTACAATAGTAAGTGGTTGGTAACTATGAATCATATGCTAAAAACGGGATATGGAAGAATTGTAATTGTTGGCAGAGCCCTTTAGTAGCAACATGTCCATTTTTTTCTCACCATCCTTCAATAAGCTAATACTGACTTCACAAGTTGGTGACTGAGAGCTTTCACCTCTGTCTGGTAGCCTGCTCGTTCATGAACATTCCAGAGGAAAGCAAGTCTGAGAAACTCACTGTACAACTAGCGTACCAAAAGGAAGGACTCAGAACCTCAGGTTAATTGCAGGTTTACACTGATTTTAACCAGGGCCATTTTTACTGATTTTTGCATTAGTTACTTTGGAGTACCCGGAAAAATACTGTCTGCTAATAACATTGTGGTTCTTCGTGTTACTAATAATTATATTATAGAGAGTATATTTTGTAGCCGTAATTCAGAATGTCAGCTGAATGATGAAATGATTTGTAGCAGTGTTTCATGTACAGTGGGCCACAGTATTTACAAAGGAGGACAATCCCTTCCCCATACAGATTTGGGCAGGGCGTGTGATCTTGTTAGCTAAAGCTCCAGGGGAGTAGTTTGTCTCTAACTGTAGTGTCATTTTCCAGAAATATATTCTTAAAAGATTCACTTTAAGACACTTTCACATTGCCAAAACCAAAAGGTATAAGGAGGCTAAAGATTGAAGACAACCACACGTACCTACTCAGACACAGTCTGATTCCCTGAAAGACTTTGACTCAAGTGTTGGCCTCCATGTCCGGATGATGTTTTTGCTTCCTTTTGTTCGGCCTTGTAACTCAGCCTGGATCTCCTGAGACAGTTGCGGAGGAAGTAAATATGGGCAGTGACTGGGAAGGCTGGGTGTAACCATGAGTTTTATTATTAGGATGTGCAGATATAAACAGTAGCAGAAACACTGCCGGAAACAAAAAGCAATTTCTCCTCCACTGAAAATATGTGCAGCTCTATTTTCAGACTGATGGAAACACATGGTGGGTGTGGTTTAGGTAGCAAGAGATCTGTGGGCTTCATGGTAGGAACAAAAACTTTACCCAGAGAGGTCTGGTTATTTCTGAGGCAGCTTCCCTTACCTCTGCTCTGTGTGCACTGTGAGTCACTACAGGTTTGGATGTTGGGTAACTTTGGTGTCTAGGAGCTGATGGTCATGGAATTTGACCAGTGGACAAAGGAAAACCAGTGACTGTGTTTTTTTAGCTAAAGTATTATCAGTTTGATCAGAGTCAAAAAATACATTTTGATGATTTATGTCTCCAAAAGATGTAGATATTTAATGGCAAAATCTGTTCTCCACATTTCTGGCTACTTGCTAAATAAAATTCTCATTCATTTTGAACTGTTCCTGCTACCCATTCAGTAGATTGCCAATCCTGTATTTTATTCATATCACAAGATTCCACAAGGTCAAAAGTTAGATGGACTCATAATCATCTTTATTGTTCTCTTAAAACTTGAATTATTAGCAGTTCCAACACTGATGATTCTTCTTATTTTGTTTCCTAATTCTACTGATGGTCAGAAGCCTAGTTTTAGAACTAAGAAGAGTGTTGATAGGACAAGGAGGCAGTTTATCTGCTAGTATGAAAAATCTCAGTCTTAGAAATTACATTTCAGAAAGGAAATGAATATGAAAACAGGCATTCCACTAATCAGAAATATTGGGTCGTTTTTGATTTCCTATAATAAAAGTTCTAGACATGTTGCTGAAGGCCTGACATGGTGTCTGGCCTTTAAGAAGGACTCTGAAAATACTTCAAATTGAGCCACATAGTATGGCCTTAAATTACCTTGGTTGTGTAAATGAGAAAGAAAACTGTGGAGTTGTTGATGCATAGAAGCAAGGCTGGGGCAAATTTATCTGCCACATTGATGATTCTGAAATAGGGCAGAAAAAGGGGGATAGTTTCATTATCCAATTTGTATCTCTTAAGCAGCTTGCTTATATACAGTAAACACAATATTCTTCATACATGAGTATGATAAGCTTGGTGTTACTGTTACACAGGATGTGGTTGAAAATGCTGATACATGTTTAGACATTCTTTCCACAGGAGAGTTTGTCCTCTGGTTAATGGCACCCACCATGATTGGTAGCATCTGGCCCAGATTACTTGGCCCAGATTACTTGGCTCTGACTCTGTGGGTTCTCTACTTTTCTCTAAACAAGCTTGCATATCTCTAACTGCTGCACACTCATTTTTTTAAGTTGTGATAAAATATACATAAGTCTTAACTATTTGGGGGTATACAGTTCAGTGGTGTTAAGTACATTCAGTTGTTGTGTAATCATCACTGCCAGCTCTCTCTCCAGAACTCCTGTCTTCCCCAAGTTGAAACTGTGTACCCATGAAACACCCACTCCCCATTCTTCCCCTCTCCTGGTCCCTGGCAATCCCCATTCTACCTTCTGTCTCCATGAATGTGACTGTTCAGGTACCTCATACAAGTGGAGTCGTATAGTGTTTGTCTCTTTGGGACTGAATCTCAGTTTGTTTCCTCCTCTCTTATGGCAACATGCCTTCCCAAAAGGCTGTAAAATGGTCAAATCTATGTGACAGTACTTTGTAAACTTTAAAGTGTAAGTCTACAAATATGAGGGTTTTTTTTAATTACTTTTTTTGAGACAGAGTCTTACTATGGCGTCACAGTTTACAACAACCTCAAATTCTTGGGCGTAAGCAATTCTCTTGCCTCAGCCTCCCAAGTAGCTGGGACTACAGGCACCTGCCATAATGCCCGGCTAGTTTTATTTTGTTGTTGTTGTTGTTGTTGTTGTTATTGTTGTTTAGCAAGTCCAGGCCTGGTTTGAACCCACCAGCCCCAGTGTATGTGGCTAGTGCCCTAAAACACTGTACAGGTGCCGAGCCGAGTTGTTTTATTCTTAATTCTGCTTTTACCGCCTCTTTCCAAAGTCTCCAGAAACCTCACAGTTGCCAGATTCAGTAACTTCTTTTTATCTGTTTTGATTTGCAGCAGTTGGTAGTGTGGACGTGCCATCCTCTTTTAGCCCTCTGCTTCCTTAATTTGTGTGAAACTCCAATCTCCTGGGGTTCTCTGGCTTACCTAGACTGGTGTGTGCAATCTCTTGACTTGCTGATTCTGTTTCTCTCTTTATATATAATATATGTACATATATAATTATTTATATCTGCAATTTTTTCCTATAGAGGGGAAAGTTGTTGAACTACATGCACTTGCAGTGTTCCATTTACTGTCATTCCCACCTCAACTGATAATAGCACACGTTGTCCCAATCAACCCGTGTGTGAGTGCCTCTTGTGCAGGGCGCTGTGGTAGGCTTATTGACCTAATGTTTTTACGTCTCTCCCACATAAACTCAGCTCTTTAAGGATGGGTTCTTTCACTGGAGTACTTCTGCTTTTAACATTTGATACAATCTTTGTTTACATAGAAGGTACTTACCACATTTTTTTTTTTAATAAAAGAAGAAAGGAAACAAGTCTGAGTGTGATGAGCACTGTGTCTTCATACAGTCTTCCTTTGCTAGAAAGTATAACAGTTGCTTTAAAAATATTTTCCTTCTTTTCTTTTTTTTTGAGACAGAGTCTCACTCTGTCACCCTAGGTAGAGTGCTGCGGTATCATGGCTCACAGCAACCTCAAATTCTTGGGTTCAAGCAATTCTTGTTCCTCAGGCTCCTGAGTAGCTGGGACTGCCACAGTGCCTGGCTAGTTTCTCTATTTTTAATAAAGACAAGGGTCTTACTTTTGCTCAGGCTGTTCTCAAACTCCTTAGCCCAGATGATCCACCCACCTCAGCCTCCCAGTATGCTAGGATTATAGGTATGAGTCATTGTGCCTGACAGTATTTTCCATTTTAAATGAAATATATATTCAGGATGAGGTCCCATATCACACCTACTATGTTGGCAACAATCAAAAAGACAAAATCTAGTGTTGACAAGAATGTGGAGAAATTACTAAATGGTGCACCTACTTTGGAAAACATTCAAACAGTTCTTGAAATGTTGAACATGGAATTATCATATACAAACCCAAAACATACATCCACATAAAAACTTGTATACAAATGTTTATAGCAGCATCATTCATAACGGCATCATTCAAAGCGAAAACCACCCACATACCCATCAATGAAGAGATAAGGAAATGTAGGCATATCCAAACAGTGGAATATTATTTGACAGTAAAAGAGGTGAAGTACTGTATTTGCTACAACATGGGTGAAGCTTAAAAACATTTTGCTAAGTGAAAGAACCCAGTCACAAATGACCAAATGATGCCTGATTTCATTTATATGAAATGTCCAGAGTAGGCAAGAGGGCTGTGCCTGGGGACAGCAGGTAGTTTAGTGGTTGTCTAGGACTAGGGGGTAGTGGATGGGGATAGGGAATGATGACTAATGGATGGATTTTTTTTTTTTGTCAAGATGAAAATGTTCTAAAACCAGACGGTGGTAGTTACACAACTCTGAACATACTGGTACCACTGAATTACACATTTAAATGGATGAGTTTTATAGTATATGGATTTTATCTTAAGACATTAAAATGTAAAATAATACACAAGCATTCTCTCTCTACATGCAGTATAGCAGTCTGGATCAGATCCTGGAACAGAAAAAGAACTTAAGGGGAAAAACAAGTGAAATCCAAAGTAAAGTTTGGAGTTGAGTTAATAGTAATGTACACGTGTTGGTGTCTTAGTATTGACAGATGTGCCATGGTTACATAAGATGTTAACCCTGAAAAAACTGGGTGAGGGACAGAGAGGGGGGTACCTGAGAACTTTCTGCGCTGCCTTTGAAACCTGAAGTTGCAAAGTATCTGAAGTTACTACAGTGCTCTGTATTATTTTCTGTCAAGTTGTTCTTACAAAATAAAGTTTATCAAAATACTTTCTAAAAATACATCTGGGGAATTACAGAAAAGTTGGAAAGAAATATTAGTTGTCTCTTTTTGATCATTTAAGCATAACCACTCACTTAAAATATAGTGAGATAGCCAGGACACCTGTAATCCCAGCACTTGAGAGGCCGAGGTGTATGGATTGCCTGAGCTCATGGATTCAAGACTAGCCTGAGCCAGAGGGAGACCTCATCTCAAAAAATAGCCAGGCTTTGTGGTGGGCACCTGTAGTCCTAGCTACTTGGGAGGCTGAGGCAAGAGAATTATTTGAGCCCAATTTGAGGTTGCTGTGAGCTGTGACACCGTGGCACTCTATCCAGGGCAACAAAGTGAGCTCAAAAAAAAAAAAAATTCAGTAAGATAAGGGTTTTTCTCCAGAGTATAATCATATCAAGAGATATTTGCTGCCACTGTGCCTAAAATGTTTAACTCTGTCGTCTTATTGTCAAGAACTGTGATAGGTCTGAGATTTCACTCTCCTTACAAACTAAGAAGTTAACTTATACCCTGGCCTGGTTTCCCAGGTGCTGGCAGAAGTTAGGTACTCTAGGGGTCAGAGGCAGATGGGTCATCACACTTCGTGCAGCATGAGCATCAGCGACTCAGTGTGACCTTTGCCCTTGACTGAGACGTTACCTTTTTAATACTGGGCAGTAAACATGCTGGCTCTTTGCTTTGGAAGGAAAGAATATCTTCATCTTTCAAGGCGTTTTATTTACAAACGTTGTTGAAAAGATAATCTAGATAAAAGCACAATCACAGTGCCTTTGCTCACAAGATGTACAGAATGTGAGAGACCAGCTTCCCAGCACTAGTATGTTTTAAATACTGTTATTCAGAAATTAATATATTCACTCAAAGATATTTTATTTAATATTAATGTTGTTCCTTCAGTATTTATATTATTTACTATAAATATTTATATTATCACACTAAGATCTTGAATTTTACTAGAGTTTTCTAAAATGTTGGCCAAGAAAGTTGTAGAAGGTCGTGGAAGGAGAAAGAGCAGTATGATAATTCAGAGTGGTTCATTTCCAGGTTCCTCTGTTGTTAAGGGATCCTCTGGGCCTTTGTATATCCGTCCATTATCCAAACCTGTTGCTGTGTTCATGCAGCCTCTTATCACTGGAATAATGGGGGGAAAGCAGTGTTTTTCCTTCCAACTTCAAAACATTGTTTTATATTAAAGTATACATAGGAATGGTTCTAGTCTCTTGTTTTCATTGTAGGCATAAAAATTTATTTCACATTAAGTAAAATTTGGCTTATTTCAAATGAAGAAAAAATCCTTCTCTTTTGTTTTTTTTTCTTATATGTTTGTTTAAATTATTTAAAAGATGTGGATAGGGTTTGGTAAAGTTACCAAATTTGTGCTTACTGTGTGCACCCAAATTACATTTTAGGAGGGCTGTTTTGTATAATCCCAGGGAACCTGCTGAAGAGTCTTCCATTCAGGAATTGTTGGCATCATTTTGCAGCCTACCAGGAATTGAAACTTGAGCCCCTGGTCCCTGTTGCCTCTTCTCTGTGTAATGGTGAAATCACTGAAATGAACAAATGATACAGTGTTTTGTTTCCCGTGGTTCCTGGTTTGCATGAATATTTCCAAGCAGTTTTATTTATTTCAGCTATTGTCCAAAAGGTATACTTTGACAAAATGTCCCAAGCCATCTGGGCGTGAAGTGTTCCTTATAGGAAACTTTAAAACTATGAATTCAGTGTCTTTAATAGAATAAGGGCCTTTAGATTATCTGTGTTTTGAGTGAATTTTGGTACTTAGGTAGTTTGTATAGTTTCATGGATGTTTCCATTTCATCTAACTGGATAAATTTATTGCAGTAAAGTTCACAATATTCCTTTATTCTTTGGATATCTCTTTTATACCAGTAATCTGTAACTTAGCTTTTGTTCTTGGTCAGTCTAGCTAGGGTTTCATCAATATTATTGACCTTTTCAAAGAACTAACTTTTGGTTTCTTGATTTTGTTTTTCTCATTTTTGTTTTAATGATTTCTGTTCTTTATTTTCTTTATCCTGCTTACTTTGGGTTAATATGCTCTTTCCTTCCTTCCTCCCTCCCTCCCTCTTTTCTTTTTTTTCTTTTCTTCCTTTTTTTGAGACAATCTCATTCTGTCACCCTGGGTAGAATGCCTCAGTATCATAGCTCACAGAAACCTCAAACTCTTGGGCTTGAGCAATCCTCTTGCCTCAGCCTCCCTGAGTAGCTGGAACTACAGGCTCCCACTCAGACATCCAGCTTATTTTTGACAAAAGTGGGGCCTCACTCTTGCTCAGGCTGGTCCCGAACTCCTGAGCTCAAGCAATCCACCCGCCTTGGCCTCCCAGAGTGCTGGTATTACAAGAGTGAGCTCCTGTACCCAGCATTTTTGTAGTTTCTTAGGGTAGAAGTTTAGATCACTGATTTTGAGACCTTTCTTCTTTTGTAATGTAGCACTTAATCTTAAATAATTTATTTGATTCATGGGTTATTTTCTAAAAATCATTTTTAAAAAAACATTTGGAGTTTTTTCAGATGTGTTTCATTTTTGGTTGCTGATTTAATACTATTTTGATCAGAAAGCATACTTTTTATGATGTTAATCTTCTTAAATTTGAGCCTTATTTTATGCCACAAAATATGTTTATTTTGAGGTTTGTTTTATGCCACAGAATGGGAACATTCCACGTGTACTTGAAAAGAATTTGTATTCTGTTACAGGGTGGAATGTTCTGTGTGTTGGTGTAGTCAAATTGGTTGATTTTTTTCAGGTTTTGTATATCCTTGTTTGTACTTGTTTTATCAATTACCAAAAGAAGAGTGTTAAAATCTTCGATGGTAATTTTAAAAACTACACTCAAATTTAATGGAAGTAGGGTGTTAGAATGTTAAGATGGTTGTAAGTTGTGAGGACTACATTTTTTAAATTTGGGGGTGGGTGAGGGAAGTGTATTTGCTTCTTAGAATCTCACAGACTTGGCATTCTGGTACCAATCGTCCTGTTAATTACTTCAACCCCACCCCACCCCCCGAGCCTATTTTCTTTGGATAAATAGAGATATATATATAGAATTTTCAACATGATTTCTGTTGTATAAGAATTCACTTATAGGAATTATTTTTATATGTTTTAAAACTTGCAAGCTAGCATATCAAATATATATAAATATTTGGTCAATTCCATCTGTTAACTTTTTTTTTTTTTTTTTGAGACAGTCTTACTGTGTCACCCTAGGTAGAGTGCCTTGGCATCACAGCTCACAGCATCCTCAAACTCTTGGGCTTAAGCAATTCTCTTGCCTCAGCCTTCCAAGTAGCTGGGACTCAAGTGCCTACCACAACACGCGGCTATTTTTGTTGTTGTTGCGGTTGTCCTTGTTGTTTTAGCTGGCCCAGGCTGGCTTTGGTATATGTGGCTAGCACCGTAACCACTGTACTACAGGTGCCAAGCCCCATCTGTTAACTTTTTAAGAATGTCACCTGTGGCCTGTGCCATGGACTTCCTGTTTGCGTGTCTTTTCCTCTGGCTTTTGTGTGCCGAGCTCTCCGTGACAGTCTCTGTAGAACCTAGTTGAGTACAGATTGCTTTGGTTGTGTTATGGAACGCTTTTATTTCTTGATGTAATTTTATTCACCTTCTATTAAAGAAAAAAATAGGAGTTATGGTAAAGTAGATACACTTTGAGCAGCTATAATCTTATCTCCAGTATCTGAAACTCCGCGTTTTTCATTCCTTTCAGATAAACCAAGAAAACTGGTGTACAATAGAGCCATGCCCTGATGCAGGATCTCTTTTGACTTCCAAGCCGAGCCCAGGTAAGCAGAGATTTTCCGTCCTTTTTTAGAACTGTGGTCCCAGTCTAATATCAGATCATTTTTTTAGATTTCTGCCCGCCCTTAGCATTTATGCGATAATTCAGGGAAAGGGATGTATGTGATGTGGGTTTGTGTGTTGTTCAGGTTTTGTCTCATGAAGATGAGCATATGCAGTTGCCTTAATTTCATTGTAGTAGTAGCAGCAGACTTCATATGAGACTTTGTGAAAGTACCTGTGCTGTAATATACATGACATAGATTTTTCATCTGGTACAGCTATAAATACATTATTGAGGACTAAATCTGTAGTTCGGTTTCAGCTGCACATTAGAATTACCCGGGTGAGCAAGCTTTAAAAATATCCTGATGCTTGGGTCCTACCTGCAAAGATTCTGATGGGTGAGGTATGACATGAGCACCAGATCTTTATAAGCTCCTTTGGTTACCCTTCTCTCTAGCCAAGGTTGAGAGCCAGGACACTTTGGAAGTGTTGTCAGGGATTCAGTTTGTAGAAAGCAGAGAAAGCTGCTCCTGAAGTCCTTGCTTGTTAGTGACACAGCACCTGACTTGCGGTTAGTTAGGATTCTCAACTTCAGTTTCAGCTACTAACTCTGTGACATAAGCATGTCCCTGTGTCTGTTCCTGTAGCTGCTAAGTGAATACTAATAATATGCATTCTGGGTTTTTCAGTCCACTTAACTTCCAAAGCCTCTGTTTACCTTCCAGATTTTTACTTTGCTTTAAAAATTATCAAGTCTTTCTCATGTGCTGATCATTTTAGAAACAGTTTAGCTTCAGATACCCTATAGTAATATTACATTTAAAAACCCACTGTTTAAATACCCTGTCTTCAGAGAGGTTTCCTACTAATTCTCAGCTCTCTGAGTTAACTACAAAGAAAGTGTTTTTCTGACTTTTTGAGGGCAATTAAAGGATATTTCATGCTAAACTGTCTTTAGGGTCTCCACATCTTCACAGGTTTAGCTGACACTTCCCCTTTCAGCCCTCTAGAATCATCTACTTACCACTTACTATGTTTTGATTCCCTGAACCTAAGGCTTTTCTATAAGTGTAATTGCTCCCAGCCACCCATGTGGTGAAACTTCCTGCCAAGTGAAGGTTAAATGAGGTGGTGTCACAATTTGAATATTCAGAAAGAAAGATCTCCATACATTATATAGTTTAATGTGCTCATTTAGAAAAGTAATTTCGGAACTCTTGCACATTTTCTTTGGGGCATAACTTTGAATTTGTTAGTCACCCCTCACATCCTAAGCCCAAGCATAAGCATTGTGGTCTTTTTAGAGTAATTATTTCTAAATCTCACTTTAACAAAATCCATTGTCTGGGTTATGCTACCTTATTTAAGATCCGAGATTTTGAATTTACGTAGAGTTTTTTTATGAATTCCATATACTTTGTCTTACACATTTTTTTCTTTCACTTTATGAACATTTTCTCAAGAGAACAACTGCATTAGGCCAAGTAAAAGAATATGTTTTTAAATCACTTTGTATGCCTTTGACTACTGAATAAATACGAAGATAAGTTTATGAGTGGCGTGGTTTCCCAAAGCCCCGTGGATGTTGCTGGTGTGTTTTCTACCCTTCCCCGGTTATAGTTTATTTGCATGTATATCTTCTTATACCCAAATGACTAGTTAACATTTCAAAAAGCATATGTTCTGGTAGCCTTTCAAAAGCTAATGCTCAGTGCACAAAAATTATAGACAGATTTATATATGGATCATAAAGCAGGACTGGCCCTAGCTGTGTCCACTTTCAGGGTACCATCATTTGGATACTTACTAATACATTAAAGATTAAGGAAGCCTTAATGTCATCAGGCACCTCTACCAACATAGCTTTGTGCTGAAGACCAGAGTTCTGGTTACTATATATGTTATCTACTGGTCACTACATCTCTTTTAGGGGAGGTACTAATCATCCCCTGTATCTGGTGTGGTCACGGAGACACACAGGTTCAAATGATTTCTTTCCTGGGATCCTTATTCTAATAAGTAGTCAGACCTAGATTTAAGCCAGGTTAGTCTGACTCTCACACCAGTGTGCTCTGTGCTCTTGTTTACACTTTGATGTGCTGCTCTACTGTATGCATTAGGAAGGGCGTGTGTAGGAAGAAAGGGTTTTATAAATTTGAAAAATTTACGGAGACAGGTGCAGCAGGGTGTGGAGTGGCTTTGCCTTCAGGGATTGCCCCCTGGTGGTGGTGCTGCTGCTACAGCACCTTATGGTCGTCCTCTCCCACTAATTTTTTTCCATATTCTTCCCTCATCCCCACACCAACAGCCAGCATTATCTCACACAGCAGACTCTTCTTATCCCAAACTTGGTTTGTGGTCCCTTGTAGTGCTAGCTCAGATCCATTTTCTGAGTGAGGTATTCCTACCAGGGCTGAATCTGGATCTTCCCCATGAATTTTCCATTAGAATATCTTGAGCTGGTGTGTTTTCCAGCCTGGGATTTGGACGTGGTCTGTGAGAATGCCAGCTGGACAGCTAACAGCTCAGTGTAACTGCTGTGACAGCCTTTTCTTTGCTCCGCCAGCCCCCCTATTTTTCCCTCAACCACAGAATGGAGTTTTTGAATTTTCCGAGTGGGGGAAAGGGAAGGAATAGAAAGATCACACTAATAGTACCCAATTTACTGTGTACTTTATGAAATGAGTGGGGGGAACCTCCAAAATACCCTGATTTGTAGACTCCTAAAGGCAGGGCTAGTCCCACTGAACTGACGCACTCTAAAATAATTTGAACCAAAGCTAAAAAGTACTACAGCCATTTTTTTTTAACTGAAAGATTTGCAGATTAATCCACGGTTCCTGCCTTACTTCCTGTGACATTTTTTGTGTAATTCTGTGTTGAAATTGTCTCTTAATAT
The DNA here is from genome assembly GCF_000181295.1 of Otolemur garnettii. NCBI lineage: Eukaryota > Metazoa > Chordata > Mammalia > Primates > Galagidae > Otolemur > Otolemur garnettii. The sequence goes on from NW_003852424.1 coordinate 9,790,136, forward strand.
GTTCATTTCTACCACAAGACTGTGAACCACCATCCCCCATAAAACCTGAAATGGCTCTTTTTGTATTTGGATACTTGCCACTGCCTACGCAGATGCCTAACTAGTAGAAAAGGTGACTTTATTGAGAAGTGATTCATGACTTACATCAATATGATATTACCAGGGCAAGCAATTTATTGATAATCAATTATTAATTAACAGTTAATTTAAATAAGAATGCCTCTTTGTCTTTCAATACACATACACACAGAGCTACCATCCAAGAATAGAATCTAAAAACCATAGGCATTGGAAGTTAGCTAGTCCAATCTCTGCTCTTCCCCTCTGTATAGATATCTTTTCTATAATATCTTGATAGAGTCATTGTTTTTTAAATTTGAGATTAATATGGGGGTACATATGGTTTGGTTACATAGTTTGCGTTTATACGGTTAAAGTCTGAGTCGTCGCTGTGTCCTCACCTAGGAATTGTGCAGTATACCTGTTAGGTGAGCGCTTACCCATTCCTTTCCCTCTTTCCCCTGACTGATAGTCATTTGGTCTCTGCTCCAACCCTTGTGGTAAGTTGATACTCACTGCCTTCTGAGGCTGCCCAGCCCATTGCTGTGACTCCTGTTGCAGTGAAAGTCAGTAGCTTACACTCCTTCATTTTTGCTGTGTCCCTGGAGCAGCACAGAGGGAATCTAAGAGCATTTGTAGGCAGATTCTTATCCAGTTTCTGTGCCAGCTGAGTGTATCAGGTGTTGGCACTGTTGTGATTGCATCATGAGGTGCACATTTTTATTTGTCAGTGTTCAGATTTAAATGTTATTTCAGAATAAGCCACTATCCTGTAGACATAGTCTGTACAGCACATAGTGACAGGATTGTTCCCATCTTGGATTCCAGTGCACTATTAATAGAGCCTAAAACAGTGTTTTTGTGTTTTGCTGTCATCTTGTATCGTCAGTTCCTCTTGAATTTGCTTCAGTGAAAACCTCCAGGTAGGGTTCTCAGAAACTGCAGCCAGGTTCTCTGTTCTTCCCCTTCTCGGGTATATCTGTGTACATCTGTTCAAGTCACACAATAAAATGCTTACCAAAATGGAGGTGCATCATTCATATCTTCAGAACGTCTTGAAGGAGGTTGATACTTATCCACTAATTTATCTTTTGGATTCTTGGCTTCACCATTTGCAAATTTCTTTAAACCTGTTGTTACCAAGTCTGGCTCTTTTGCTTACAAAATTGATTAATACCTTGTTAATTTCAAGATACTAAGGTTTTAGGATTCCTCAGTGTACCAGTGTCATAGTTCTATCAGAGACCTCTCCCTTGGTTCACCAGAGTCCCCATTCTGGCTGTTGAACTGAAAACAGATTCTAGATGGTACATTTTTGTACTTAGGCACATTATTTCCCCAATATGAGATCTATTTAAAGTGAGAAAAGCTCAATTATATTTCCATTATTACCCATAAGTTTAATATACTGATGTGTTTATTAGGTATGTCCCTCCTTTGATAAGGTAATAAATTTCCAGAAAGAATTTTAATCTTAAAACAGAAATTTGCCACAAACCATTACCACATAGTTTCCTCATAACAAACTTCAGGTTTTGGTGGCAAAAGAAAAAAAATGTCCTTATTGCCAGGAGGAAAAAATTACCACACTTAGGTACCTAAATATAGATAGACTGTGATGCCAGATCATCATTGTATCATTCTGTACCTAATATAAACATGGCAAGCCCATGATTGTAGTAACTATATCAACCTAGAATTGGAATAGCAGAGCTGCAAGCTAGAATACTAATTTGATTGTGTTCTTTATAGCTTCTTTATATTGATAAAGAAAAGGAAAGAAGGTGGGAAGAAAGAGTGAGAGAGATTTAAAATGCTGGCTACCGGGATGAAAACAAATTTTATTTTTCAGAATGTGAGAACTTCTTGGGTGTTGGAGTGGACAGAGAGTGTGCCTCAACACAGGGTGCACGGAAGCTAGAATCTGGGAGCGACTCTGACCTCTTCCCCTCACCTGGTGATGAAAGGGACAGCATTGTCTTCCCAAAGGTATGGCGTGTGTGTGGTGGGGGTCGGGGTCACTGCCTTTCATTTCTGATGTTCCTGTTTGGGCTTCCCAACTCTTCTACCTCGTTCCTTCCCTTCCCTTGAGCTCATTGTCTTCACAAGACATATTTTTCCCTTAATATATAACTCCTGCTGGTAAACTGTGATCCTGCTAACCTTACAGGGTTTCACACACTCTCAAAGGGGTGTAAAGTCTACCTTTTGGAGAAGAAAACTTCAGACTGCTAGGGTTTATGAAAGGGTGTTGAGCAGATTATCTATATTCTGCAGAGTATCATAGCAGGTTTTGAAGTTCACAGTGAAGTCTAAAGAAATGGAAGTTCCTTTAGAATGAATTAAGTCAGATGACACTGAACACTTTTCAGTGGGTGGGAAGGAACCGCAGCTCAGACAGTATTGATGTCATGCTTATAAACTAACCATGGAGTCATTTCTGATGAATGTGTTCAGGCCTGAAGCTTGCTGTTGAGCATGATGATATCACCTCTCTTCATCTAGCCTTTTTAATTGGAACTTTCTAGGTAGGGAAAGAACTTTCTGCTAGGGAACCCAAGCTTTCTCCATAGTGAAAAGCTCGTCTTCATGAAGCAGCTCATGAAGCTGAGGTTGTCTAAGGGAGTGGGGGATGGATGCGGATTACTTTCTTTTGTTTGTATTTGTTTCTGGTTGCAGCAAGTTCTGTTTTGTTCCCTGATAAAAATAGAGGGCTTTCCCACAGCTGAGACAGTTAATGGTACTCAATTATACACTTTCGTAATAGTAAGGGGGCCACAGGGCAGAAACATTGTGGGAGCTGAGAGGAAGACCATTCTTCTGATTTTACGATGACGTTGGAGAAGTGGTGAGAGCAGTTATGTTAGTGGGTGTTTAAATTATCCAAGGTGGTGTGATGTTGCTATGTTTAGAAGTTGTAAGGATGGAGGCTGGAACATAATGCCCCTCTGTAAATGTATCCTGTGTGCCTTCCTCTCATTTTTGGCCTCCCTAACCCTTTCCTGCCTTGTCCTTGCTCCTGTGCTCATTATCTTCCAAGGTCCCTGGAAAGATTTATGGTGCAGACTTCAGGATTTCTATCGTTGTTACTCATTGTGAGTTGAGTATGAGGAATTCTATTAAGTAAAAACTCCACACGTTGGGAAGATCTACTCTTCTTTGTAAGATTAAGAAGAGGGATGTCAATAGGGTGTTGTTGTTTTTAATATCAGAGTTTGTGTCATTTCCACCGTGACCTTGAGGTTTTAAGGCAATACCCTCGTGAAGGTCTCCAAAAACCCTGCTTTTCGTCTGAGTTCAAGCTTTAAAATGGAATCATTGATTATCATTGAAACTAGATCATGGCTGCACAGAGATTTGTTTAACATTTATGTGTGTTTGAAAATTTTCATAGTAAAAGTTTTTTAAAAATTTAAAGTATCTCTTTGTAAAAAATACTTGGCTTGCCATCTCCTAGGTACATGGTAGCTTGTCCCTGGATATTACCGTCTCTGAAGAATGATGGCTATTTCTGGTCTGAGTACTGACCTGAGTTCTTTAGATATTTGATCTCATTTCCTGTGCTTAGCAACCTTGACGGGCAGGTGGATTTATCCCTATTATTCCTGTGAGGAAATAGAGGTTCTGGTTGGTAAAGAAGTTTATCAGAATTACTCAGCAGAAGAGTAACAAAATTGAGGTTTGCACAGTCTTGACTCTAAAATCTGTTCTTTTTTTTTTTCTTCTTTTTCCTTTCAGTCTCAAAAACTCTGCTGTAATAATAGGCAGTGATTTATATAGAAGCCCAACACTGGCAGACAGACCAGCAGATGCTTCCTTAAAAGTCTTCCTCAGTGGTCACCCGCACAGTATGTGCTGTGAAATACCAGAGTGTCTAGAGTTGCTTCCCAAAGTCTTAACCCTCTTCGCCTTCCTTTTATAAAAAGTAATCTGTAGGCAAGACGTTTCAACAGCCTTTTCTGTGAACCATGAGTGGTGCATTAGGTCACTTCCTGCAGCCATTGGTGTGACTGTGGCCTGACAGAGGTCTCTGTAATGGCCTGTAATGTTGGTTATGAACTTTTCACCTCCAGCTTGTCTTTCAGTTGCCCCCTGGTAAATAGGACTCTTTGGTGAGTGTTAATGAGCCTCGTGTTTATTCTTATGAGTATTAGCTGGTTCCTAAGGTCAGTCTTTTTCTCAGGTCAGCAGCATAAAAGTTAGATTTTATTTTCAAAGTGAGAAAATTCTGGGATTCTTTTTGGTGCTAGCCTAATGAGAAAGTATGGTCATGATCTAGGCCACTCAGCTATCCAAAAGCATAATTAAAGTCCACAGGAGATATTAATAATTGCTGCCTCTTTTCCCCCAGAGAAGTAAATCAAAACCTTTACACTTTTTCTCCAAGTAATAAGATGTATCTATCATTGATTAAAAAACCAAAGTAACTTTTTCTAAGATACTAAGTTTTTCTAAGATAACCTTAAAGTAACATCTTCTGTAGTGAAAGCACTTGATCACCAAACCAAAAATTTATCTTTTTTTCATTAAACCTACTAGGGATCAAAGTAAAGGAGTTTATAGAATTCAAAGTTGAGGGCCAGGTGGTGCGGCTCATGCCTATAATACTACCTCTCTGGGAGGCTGAGGGAGGAAGATCCCTTGAGCTCAGGAGTTCAGACCAGCCTGAGCAAGAGTGAGACCCTGTCTCTACTAAAAATAGAAAAATTAGCCAGGAATCACGGTGGATGTCTATAGTCTCAGCTACTTGGGAAGCTGAGGCAAGAGGATCACTTGAGCCAAAGAGTTTGAAGTTGCTGTGAGCTCGGTGAAGCTTCTGTGTGTGATGTGGAGTCATTCTAGCCCAGGCAATGGAGAGAGACTCTCAAAAAAAAAAAAAAAAATCACTTAAGAGAAGTTGTGATTGCCTGTGCACAAGTACTGAAATAATTAGAATTTTACAACTGTGAACCAGGAATAATGTTTGTTATCAGGTGATTAAGATGCCTAATAAAATATTTTATATAAATGGATGATGTGATTGCCATGTATTAGATGTTTAAAATGGTGAGCTGTTATTTTGCAAAGCACATAGTAGAGTGTCTTACGTGTTACACAATTATATATTAGGTGAATAAATGAAAATTAAGAGACTAGAATTTTGGCAGTATTAAGCATGACGGGCTTCAGGTATAGCAATAAGATATAAAGTATACCATAGTTTTTATATTTTTTATGTATATTAGCATGTATAGTGTTTATACCTCTTTATACACATATATCCTACCTGTATAATGTAATTCTGATTGAGAAAGCTAGTCAGGCATTGTCCCCTAACATTTTATTATGAAAATATTGAAACATATAGAAAATTTGAGGAAGTGTACAGTGAACAATGGGATATACCCACCACTTAGATCCTGCAGTTATTAATGACCTTTTTGGATTTGCTTTGTTACCTGACTGTAATATGTATCTTGCCATCCTTCCATCCACTCACCAGTTCACATAAATTCTTTGATGCATTTCAAAATGAGTTATAAATATCAATATACTTTACCTCTAAACACGTCAGTATTAATTTATAATTTACAGGCCTTTTTTGTAAAATATGCATAGAGTGAAATGCACCACTTTGAGGGTACCAGGCTTTGATTTTTGATGATGCATCCATTCACCTCCATAACCAAGGCCTGCATCAGCAGGTGGGCTGTCAGAGTTTCCTTGTGCCCTCATTCAAACCCCTAGAGCAACAACTGTTTTGACTTTTTTCCCCCATCAGATTAGTTTTCCCTTCATATAAATGGGATCTAAATAATATCATTTCTCTTTGAATAAATACCTAGGATTAGAATTGTCAGATCATGTGGTAGGTGTAGGTTTGTTTCTAAGAAACAGACCTTTTTCCAAACCTGTTATACCGTTTTTCATTCTAATCAGTGATAGGTGAGAGGTCTGGTTGCTCCTTTATCAACATGCATAATTGTTTTATTTTAATTTTAGCATTTCTGGTGTGCATGTAGTGGTCTCTTGTTATGATTTTGATATTTTCTGTTTAAGTCATGATGTTCAACACATTTTGTTTATTGACTACTTGAAAGCCTTCCCTTATGGAGTGTCAGTTCAAGTCTTTTGCCCAAATTTGATTGTTTTTTTATTGTTGAGAAATAGTTCTATATATATCCTGGATACCAGTCCTCTGTTGGATTTATGTTTCATAAATATTTTTTCCATCTGTGCCTTGCCTGTTCACTTCTGTAATGGTGTGCTGAAGTTTTTCATTTTGTTGAAGTGTAATTTATTAATTTTTTATAGTTACTATTTCCTATCCTTTTATTATTTTGCCTAACCCCAGTGTTGATGTTTTCCTTTGGGAGTTTTATAGTTTTAACTTTTACATTTAGGACAAGGAGCCATCTCATTTTTTCCCCAAACATTTTAGTAATGGCTGTATGGTTTATAGCAGTAGGATCCAGTCCTCGCCATACCTAGAATCGTCTGGACCTTAGACCAGTTAATTTGGAATCTTGAGTATTATTTAATTACACTGAACCTCAGATTTCTCACCTATAAAATGGGAATAACGATACTTAATTGAATCGTTGCAAGGATTTAAAGAAATAATACATATATCTAAGTCACTTAGTGTAGAGCCCCACATGAGATGATTAGCCACTAAATAATTATTATTCACATTTGTGTCATAATTATTTTGTACTTATAGAGCTAAATAAGCTGATGATGCTGTTTATATAAATTCTGAGAAGCTATTACTGTAATTATTTTGTAATTCAAATCTCCGTAGTTTGAGTGAAAGTTAAGTGGATCACTGTCTTGGGTCACTGTCAGTGTGGTCCCTGCCCCCTGCAGCCAGAGCAGTCCACTGAAGACGTGCACTGCTGACGAGAGCCACGCTGGACTTCAGTGTGCTGCGCAGGGACACGTTTTCGCCAAGCATTCTGTCTTTGACTCATGGGAACTTTTGCTAGCCTGATGCCTTTTGCAGATCTTCAGTATTACACAAGCCTGAAGGAGAAAGCACTCCCAGTAGAGATGACAGTTTTTTGTGTGTTCCGTTCTTCCATATGCAGGAGGAAAACCAATTCTGAAAACTCAAGGGAGGAAGGATTTTTCTGTCAATCTCAGTCATAATTTTCCCCAATGTATTTTCTTTCCGACACACATAATTCACACCCCCCTCTCTCTGTTTGTCTTTCCAGGTCTCTTTCTTTGTCCTAACCAAATCTTAATATATACCTGCCTAACAGCTGATATTGGGGGCAGGGGAGGGGAGGCGGCTTGTATTTAGCAGAGAATTATGTTTTAATCATCTGCTGAAAAGATTTGTAATACTATATATCGTCTACTTTTGACTCCAAGAAAATCAATTATCTTTGTTATACTGATTTCATGGCACCGTTGCTCCAGACAACCAAATAATATCCTAAGTTCCAGGAAAGTTATTTAATTAGGAGACATCATAAAATAAATGATCTCTTTACAGAAAGACTGGCAGATGACTGAAGAACTCTTAAGAGAAACTTCACATCTCAGGGGTGGAGCATTCTGGTATATGTTAGAAGCCATAACTTTTTTTTTTCTGATACATAATGGATGACAGCATGTGTAAAACTCTTTTTTTCTTTTGCGGGGGGGGGGGAAGACAAGAGAAAGGGGGAGGTAATAGTTTACATATTTCTTATTTGGCAGATCTCGCTTAAGAACTTCAGCACTAATAGATTTGGGGGACTAGAAAGGAATTTTCTTTCAAAAAAAATTCAGTTTTTAACAATTCTGCCTTTTTTCCTCTATCGTCCACGATTGAAATAGATAATACCTTTCAGCAGGGTTTATATTAATTTCTAACCTCATTTGATCTAATTTAAGTCACATTAGATGGCCAGGCAGCGTGAAGAAGTCTAGCTTTTTTTTTTTTTTGAGACAGAGCCTCAAGCTGTCCCCCTGGGTAGAGTGCTATGGCATTACACTCACAGCAACCTCCAACTCCTGGGCTCAAGCGATTCTCCTGCCTCAGCCTCCCAAGTAGCTGGGACCACAGGCGCCCGCCACAACGCCCGGCTATTTTTTGGTTGCAGCCGTCATTGTTGTTTGGCGGGTCCGGGCTGGGGATTCGAACCCGCCACCTTAGGTGTACGTGGCTGGCGCCTTAGCCAGTTGAGCTATAGGTGCCGAGCCAAGAAGTCTAGCTTTATGAAAGCTGTGACTGCAGTGTGGGTTTGATTTTTGGTGAGGCCACTGACTGTTTTCTGTAGGAATAGTATAAAACTTGATGAAATTGAGAAGTCCTTTTGAGAACACTTAAAGGTCTTGGGAACACATAATTTATAGCTGCCTTCAGATTTGGTCCAGGGTTAATGAAAGTCATTTGCATTAGTGCATAATAACTGACCTCAGTTCTGAGTTTCGTCCTGACTTTCCTACTTCAAGTAATAACCATCAGCTTATAAGAGCTGCGTGATACAGTAAACATACTTGAATGTAAGAATATTATTCTGCATGAACCTTACTCTTACCAGGAAAGCAGGGCTGAAGAAAGCATGTTGTTGGAGTGAAAACTCCTGAGTATTTCTCATTTGAGATCAGTGAGGAGCACACATCAGGAAGAAAGACTGACGAGGACATATTTTAGGAAAATGTCTTCTGCTAAAGTGTGCATAAAAAGACCACCAAAGATCTTCCCATTTTACTTTAATGTCTTGCAAAAAGATACGTTATGAGTTTCCGATTAGTAAACTGCTAGAGAGATAGCATGTCCCTCCAGGACATGGTGCCAGAGTGAAGAGTGCTGTTCTGCTGTCTGGGAATTACTTTCAGACTGGTAAGATGTAACTTCTCAGAAGAACACGTGATGGATAGATAAATGGAAACTTTAGGGAGCTTTTGTTTCTTTTGAAGCTTATTTTGTGTGTTCTAGAACAGACTTGTCCCACTTTTGCTTTATTGATATCCAGTTTGTCTCTTAGCTATGGTTTTGAGAATTAGAAATTTAGGCAGGTAAGGGCAAGTGTGTTAGTTTCTTGGAGCTGTCCTAACAAATTACCATAAACCACATGGCCTATTCTCTTTATTCTCTCAAAGTTGTGGAGGAGAGAAGTCCTACAGTCAGCGTGTCATCAGGGCTGCTTTCCTTCTGGGGCTCTGAGGGACAGTCCGCCTCATGTCCCTCCCTGGTTCATTGGCAGTCCTTGGCGTTCCCCAGGTCATAGGTGCTTTCCTTCCGTCTCTGCCTGTCTCCTTCCTGTGTGTGCCTGTGTCTCCTCCCAAGAACACTACTCCAGTGGGACCTCATCTCACCAATTACCTCGGCAAAGACCCTATTTCAAAGTAAGGTCCCATTCTGAAGAGGACACTGTTAGTACAGGGAGAAAGCAAAGGCATTCTAGAAGCATCTGAGATTGGAACACATGACCCTTTACACCGTGCTCTCTGGACAGTGGCCCCACAAGTAGGAACCCTTCAGGATACCTCCATCAGCCTCTAATTAACATAAAAAGAATAGTCAATGATTCTGTTTTAAAATGATACCCAATTTTAGAAGTTACTTTGTCCACATCGTTTTATTTTATGGTGTGACCCTGTGCAGGAACTTTCTGGAGACTGACTTGAGATGACTGAGATAACACAACAGGGCATTTGGGTCGACGTCAGCCCGGGTTCCAGTCTTGATTTTGCTGCTCATGCCATGCACTTGGGACAGTCCGTTGGACAACGTGGGCCTTGGGTTTTTGACCTGTCCAGTGATCTCCTTGCATCTTCTCTCTTAATCGCATTTCACACTAAGTTTAAAAGCAATTTAAGGAATCTGGATTCTTCAGACTAGGAAAACATCTTATAGTAGCTGGCAGTATTCAGCCTGAAAGACATGAACAGTGCTTTAGAAGGTGGCATGCTTTTTGGATGTTCTGTTACACCTTTAAAGAGGTTCTCCTTGTAGTGTAGGGCTTGCTTTCTGTTCCAAACTGAAAGAGCTGTTAGTTCTCTTTTTAATCTTCCTCAAAGAACCATACATTTCTTCATTCTTAGTTAAAACATTGAGTAGACTAGCTAATTAGGAAAATATTGTGAAAAATGAAAAAAATTACAGAATGCCCTTCCCTGTTCTCCTATTCGCTGAGCCCCTATTGGTAATGGGATAGGTCCTGCATAGGAACGAAGAGTGTGACCGTGCATCCTAGCCGTCTCTTTATCCTTTGGCCTTTGGATGCCATGAAGCTCATCTTTCCTTCCCCATCAAATGATGTGTCCTGGTTCTGTCAACAAGTAGAGACAACAAATGGCTTCTACACTGTTGCACAGCTCCCATTAGGCTCTAGAGACTGGCCAGGGTAAGAGCATCATCACTTTCTCAAAGACCTCACTGCCAGGACTGATTATTTAATGTCTGATATGTCTTTATAACACTCACTCAATTCTCAGTGAAATGAGAAAGAGGAATAGTTTTCCTCCTTTTAAGTATCTGTGACAGATATGTAGGTATTTGTGGTAAAGTTCAGGTTGGGTCATCAGCTATTCTTTGTTTTTCAAAAGGCAAAAGCCATCACAGACTTGCTTTTGGAATGTTAACTTCACATTATTGTAGCCAAGCAGACTGCTTTATTTACAGTTAAACGTGTGGAAAAAATTCAACCCAATACGATATGAATGTAGAGTTTTCCTAAGGCAGAAACCCCAGACAAAAGGATTCCCTTCATTTTGCTTGATGGTATTGACTTGAAAGAACTGAAGTAGGTTAGATTTTTTTTTTTTCCCATTTGGAAGAAAGAAAAAAAAAGTACTTTTCTAGCCTAGTACCTATGGTAGGATAGAAAGAGGCTAGAGCTAGGCCATTTGTTTACTAGAGGCCAGGAGGATTTGAATCCAGCTGTGACCATGGTTTAAAAACAATATCTATCTGAAGCCAGTTACAATCATGTCTGTCTGGGACCCAGTGTGCAGCCATCGTCTTGATCTGGACTGACTGCAGCCATCTGCTGGGTCCTGCTTGTTTCAGCCATGTGTGTTTTCTCTGCATTACAGCCCGAGGATGAGCAGTTGGCATGTGATATCACCGGATCCAGTTCTTCCACTGATGACACAGCTTCCCTGGATCGACATTCTTCTCACGGCAGTGATGTGTCCCTCCCCCAGATTTCAAAGTCAAATTGGTCCAAAGATCAGCAAAGCCTGGATGGCTTCTGCAGTCATGGGGGGGGAGCTGATGGTCGAGAGAGTGAGAGTGAGCCTGCAGGCCCAGGTGACGTGGAGGAGGAGGAGATGGACAGCATCACAGAGGTGCCTGCGCACTGCTCCGTCCTGCGGGGCTCCATGCGCTCTCTATCCCCCTTCCGGAGGCACAGCTGGGGTCCTGGGAAAAACGCAGCCAGTGATGCAGAGATGAACCAGCGGAGGTGAGACAGAGGCTCTCTGCTCAGTGTCTTAGTACCTGCTTGCTTTTGAGAAGTTTCTGATTTGGTATTGTTAATATATGAATTTAGGAGACACCATGTTTTAGAAAAGAATATAGGGTTTGGAATCAGGAAAATCTGTGCTCAAACTCCAGCTGTATATTTTACTGTGGAGAGGACCTTAGACAAGTCATTTGATGCTTCTGAGCTTTTAATTTTCTCATCTGTAAAACACTTTTATTTTTGTTCATAGTAATACAGTGAAATATGACTATCATATAGTATTTTATAAATGATAATTCTTATTCTTACCAGATTTATTGATATTCATGAATTAGATAATATTGGAATCATATCATGTCAGTTTTGAATTAAGAAGTAGACACGAAATCTTACAGTCTGAACACTAAGTTTTTCAAAGTACTAAGAGTTAAAGCCTCTGTTTTTAGATGTCAGAACATTAGAACAAGCCATCATGCCTGCTGTATTTACAAGAGTGCTTGTTTGAAAGCTTCTTTAATTATATGAAAATAGCTAAGCGGGGGAGGTTGACAGTTGCTCCAAAATAATTGGTATAAATAGCTGAGCTGGACCAATTATTTGCTTAGTTTTCTCTTAAATTCCTCGACCTATCTTATGGCCATAAGTACATGTAAGCTAATCACATTCACTCATTCTTTTGTTCGGCCAATAGTCAGGGTAGCAGAACACTTACTGTATGTCAGGTGCTGTTGTAGGTCCTAGAGATACAGAAGTAAACAAAATCCCTGCTTTTGTGGAGCTCACAGTGCCTTCTGTGCCTTCCTAAATTGCTAATTTTCTCAGAACCCTTTTTTTTTTTGAGACAGAGTCTCACTATGTTGCCCTCGGTAGAGTGCTATGACATCATAGCTCACAGCAACCTCCAACTCTTCGGCTTAAGTGATCCTCTTGCCTTAGTCTCCTGAGTAGCTGAGACTACAAGCACTCGCCACAACACCAGCTATTTTTTGGTTGCACTTGTCACTGTTGTTCAGCTGGTCTGGGCCATCGTTGAACCTGCCAGCCTCATGTGGCCAGTGTCCTACTCACTGAGCTGTGGGTGCCGAGCCTCAGACACTTTTTAAAACACATTTTCTCACGTAATTTTTCAACCCTCTCCATGAGTCAGGTGGTATCCCCTGTTGGCAGATGAGAAGACGGCTGCAGGTAGTTTACATCCGTTATCCCAGGGCAGTGGAGTCCAGGCATCTGGTTTTTCCAGTGTTTTTCAACCTTTTTTATCTCACAGCGCACCTGAACCTACAGTTAAACTTCCATGGCACATTTAAATTTGTTGATCAGAAAAAAAGTAAATATGTATATATATACACACACAAACACACTTCACTGTGCTTTGAACTTCTTTGAAAAATAATCTTTAAAAATTTTCGCAGCACACTGGCTGAAAATTACTGGCTCTTCTATAATTCCATGTTATTCCATGGTGGCGATCAGGATGCCAACCATAAAAATAAGCAGTGTACTTTATCTGCGAGGTACTTTTTGTAGACATACAAGATGCTAGACGATAGAAAAAGCAATTTCTAAACACATCTTCCCTGTTCTGTTGATCTTATACTTTTTTTTTAATTATGGCATTTACATTAGAAATATGTAAGGATAGCCAGAATTCTCTTCCTGAAGCAAGGGTACCTTCTTGACAGAACATGCTTGCCATAGGTGGTAATAGCATCAAGGAATGAGGGTTAACTTGTATATAATCCACCTTTCCTTGTAACCCATGTGGTGGATCCCCTTGTTAAGACTTTGGTTTTACAGCTGCCTATGACTGCATTGATTATAGTGCTCAGATGAGGAAGTTGAAGCTCAGATTAAATGATTTGCCAAAGACTCCATGGTGATTTTAGGACTCAATTGAGATCAAGACCCTGTTACCTAAATTATTTATATTTTCAGCCTGCGTATTGTTATGTTTGAACATAGCATTAAAGGGTTACTTGGCACCACTATCTTGATACTTCAGAGATAATGAAATGAGAGTTAGGTTTTATTTATCACTTTAATCTGTTCGACTAATTCTTAACAGTATTACCTGAATATAATGCGACCTGAATTTTAGATTCTTAAGAAAACCCTTCTAAAGTTTTGAATGGTAATGTTATTCCTGATCCTTTTATAATGTAATAAGCTTCATAATTTTTATCATTTACTTTACTCATTAAAGCGAGGTGAGAGCAAAGTGGCCTCCACAGGCATCGTCAGGGCTTTTTGGTTCTGACATTTTTTATTCCACATTCTTTCATTCTCTGACCTCCTGTGCCTTTTCTTTTTAGAGATTGTCTCTTTCCAGTGTGGTGTCTGTATGTTTCATGCATTTGTATCCCATTTTGTTTCACCTGTAACACTGACCTCTTCCACTATTCATTTTCAGTTCAATGCGAATTCTTGGGGATGTTGTCAGGAGACCTCCCATACATAGGAGAAGGTACAGAGTTCACTAACTTGATGGATTAACCATGTCATCTCTGAGCATATATTAATAACTAACAAGCATCTCATTCTGCTTTTAAATAATTCTAGTTTTAAATAATGTCACGTCTATTTCAGGCAAATAAAATATGGATATTAGTTGCTGATATTTATTAGTTGCTAATGTCCATTTCATATGAAAGTGTTGCTTCAATTTGGAGTTTCATCCTATTTTTTTATTTCTCTAAATTTTTAAAAAAGCTTTTTCCATCTTGCAGTATTGGTGTTTAGGTAACTTTGACAATAGGATCTTACCCAAATTTTTTCTAGGAGAATTAAGAGAATTGTCTACTTTATGCCTATTTAATGGACCTGAGAAGTACTATTTTTTTCTCTCCAAAAAAGAATCAGAAGTTCACAGGCCCTAACATATTTTCAAAACATTCTTTAATAACATGATAAAAGACTTTATTAACTAAGCCATTCGGCAGTTTCTGTTCCATGGTTGATGTAGTCATTTCTTAAAGCAAATAAGAGGCATAAGTTTATCTCTCAGTCTTTGAATTTCTTAATTATTACTTGTCAGGTAGTATTTTTAAAACATAAATAACATAAAAACATGAATAAGTCATTTACAAGTTGAGAAGTCATTGCTATTCACAGAGTGCTGATTTGCCTTAACTCTTCTGAATGCTGAGTTGTGTTTTACTTGTACCAAAAGGTACCAGTGACCTTTTCTTGCATTGTTTGGAAAGATATTTAGAAGTCCCAAAATTAAGATTATTACTATCAGCTTCTCATAGTGGGAGACACTTGTAAAGACATGTTCTTAACTATTAGCTGAATCTGTTTTTTGGAAATGGGCAAATGATCTTTCCTATTTTGTCTTTTTCAAGTGAATGTTCTTGTTAATTCTAGATTTTAGGCAAAAATTGAGCTTAAATTCAGATATCCCCACGAATTTCAAAGAATCATGACTCCTGTTAAGTTACTTTTCCAGGGACCAGTTGTTAAATGCCTTTTTCAGTCGAAGAGATCCAAAACCTTGGGAGACAAACACTTGCCTGGCTCTCTCACAGCTCTCGCTGTTAACTTCCCAGACGATCCCTGGGTGACACGGTGGCAGGCGAGTTGCTGCGTACAGTCTGACTGAGTTAGCATGTAGGTGGGCTGTCATAGACAACTCAACTACAATCTCACCCTTAGTGAAACCTATTTTGTGTAGGAAGAATGTTATCTGTGATTTAATATATTTTCAATTGAAACATTCATACAAACAGTAAAAGGGAAAAGATGTGTTTATTGAAAACATCTAGAACTCTAAATGTTAAAGATGAGGAACCACTAAATGTTACCTACACTAACTGAGGAAATGAGGATACTGTCAAAAACCCTTTCCATGTTGAAAGGAGTTTTCTGCTGCAAGGAAGAGCAGACGTTGGAGCCCACCTGCAACTTCCTGGCTCCTTGGAAAATTTGCTATTATATCTCTTCCTATCTCTTGTTGCTCTTCATCCCCTTCCTCTTAAATTTCATCCCAGTCTTTAATATGACTGTTACATTCTGAGAGAAGAAGGGACACTTAAATCAGTGGGAGGTTATTTTTAAGAATGATAGTTTGGCAAATGTATGTGTAGTTATTGGTGTGCCAAATTCTGTTCTTTAAAAGATGTCAAATATTTAGGTAGAATAGGTCCATTTAATTAGCCAGAGATTTTAAAATGAAGTTAATTTCAGAGAATGGACTTCTGAGTCTTGCGTATGTTTGTAACCTGTATCTTCCTTTTCCTAACACAAGTAAATTGAAAGTGTGTGTGATCCACCTTACTAAACTTATGAGGGGTCTCGGCTGTGCTGCTTTTGCACTTGTGAGCTGTATGTTATTAGTGTAATCTCATCAAAAATTATTTATATTGTTTAAATTATTTTTAAATGATAAAACTTTTACAAGAGCCATAGGGATGGCCCCCATATCCTTCTACCATTTTCCTTGTCTCCTTCCTCTGCCAAAACCCCACTTGATAGCAAAACAAAGTTATTAGCAGTATCCAGTATTCAAGACAGGTTTTTTGGTATCTGCAGGCCTTTCCATCTGCAAGGTGCTTGAGGGAGCTGAGTGATTTTTTTACTGTCCAGGAGCTCTGTTTTAATCCCTTTCTGAAAATAACAGCAGTATTTTCCAAATTGACTTAGAACTTGAAGACCCAAATAGCACTATGTTTTTTGGATGATAGCTTTTGTCAGTCAAAAATCCTGCCCTTCTGATGCAGTTCCCTTCACATAGTGCCCTATATTTTGAATGGGTTACTTTTTTTATCTTGTATTTACTTAGCATTTCCAATCCCAGATTTTCTGTCCCTGCCACCTGAGAGTAGATATCAGTACTGCAATAATCAAAGAAGATGATCAAAGGGATTTTTTTTTTTGATCCTGTGGGAAAAGGATATAAACTTAAAAGTAGAAAGACATTTCTCAGTACCATAAAATCTTTCTTTTTTCTAGGAAAAAATAATCTCTCTTAAAGTACAAGAAAATGGCTCGGCGCCTATAGCTCAACCAGCTAAGGCGCCAGCCA